>NC_062194.1:4517527-4552527 GCF_912470025.1 Vespa velutina
CATCAAGTGCCTGGAGTTTGTTTTCAAAGTAACCTTCTTCATCTTTGTTCTCGTCCAATCGATCATTCACACAACTAAGCTTTATCGACGGTACGCAACTGCAGTTACCAAATTCCTTGTCGTCTACTATCGTACGGCATCCTGCGTGACAGGCTGAGAAGAAGGTCGTTTTCGAGGGCTCGTGACAAACCGGTGCATATTTAACGTATTCGCAATTGCACGCAGCGTTGCAATTGGACGTTAAATTCATTCTGTCGAACGTATATAATCATTTTAAAATTTTTACCTTAGTTCAGCTAATTAATAATTGATTTTCTTGAATTATCGAAATTGTATTCTCAAACGAAATATTTTAATAAAACTTTTTAGAACGATCTTAACTGTTGTATATGAGAATGCATATAATTTTTTTTTCTTTTTCTTTCAAATGCATTTTTTGCTCGAGTAAAATTATTCTCTCACGAATTCATATCTTTCGGGAAAGTAATCGAGGACGTACTCACTGCATAGTCTTAAGATCGACTCCTTCGATTCCTACATCGGAACATCCGAGAAAAATAAAAGAAATTTGTCCTGCGACGAAGCAAACACCAACGAGAACGTTCCAAGCTAGCAATGGTCTAGGACCTGGCTTGAATTTACTTATCACCAATCCTGATAATAAAAATCCTAATACCATGCCCACCAAAGATATTGGGCCTAGAACAATTGTGATTACGTTAATATGATATTAAAATTATTTATTCATAGAAAAAAAAAAAAAAAAGAAAAAATAATAATGAAGATTACTTGCCGGCAATAACCGTGCCGCCAGCGGCTGAGGTATTATACTGCACTTCGAGATATTTTGCTAAGAACGTGATATAGGCGGATGCACCGAGAACGTAAAATACGCCACTGAGATTGTTACAAGTGAGCAACCAGTTTGTTAATAGTCGTTTCATGGCAGCTGGAAATTCTCGCATGGTCGGCACGTGTTCTTGCTTCAACGAGTTCGTCGATCTTATCGACAACGACGATCTCGTCGATTTTTCTTGAAGGGCCAGTTCCAATTTCAATGGTAACTCACCGTTCTATACATAGAGAATGGGAGAAAATAAAGGATGTTATCGATTAGTAAGAAAAACATTAAATGAGGTTAAAGTATTCTCATTTTCTCTCACGTTTTTCAACGTATTACGTGGCCTTGGAAGATCTCGTGGAAACATGGCGATCAGTATGGCGAACATTCCCATGGTAACGCCTAAAATGATCCATCCCAACCACCAAGCACCCAACCACCGTGGATCCTTCTTCGTTATAACGGGATGAAGGGTTGGATCGATGTAAAGGCTCAAGCAACCGTATCCCAGTAGAAAACCAATCGCTGGTCCCACCGTACGAAGGGCGAACGTGAAACCTAAATGAAAATTTCAAATATTTCCAATCTCATCTTTTCAGTTATACTTAATATTTATCTATTTTTTTCCTTTTGATAATTCGATCATTAGATTACACGTATATCATATCAAAAATTACACGAGAATAAAAGATAAGGGAAGAAATAAACACTAACATATTTTCATCTATGTGCTCGTTAGAAATAAAAGAAATTATTTGTTAATATTATATAAATAAAAATTATCTTCTTAAAAAAAAAAAAGAATCTCGAACGACATTCTCTATCGATGATAAATTATTTATCGATTCTGATAAGCTAATGTTCAATTGTTGAGATAGATATTAATTATCTCGTTAGATATTAATTTAAATATTATTACGAAATAATGTATAAACTACGGGAATTTTTTTTTTCTCATAAATTCAATATAAATATATCGTCTATAGTCATTATTGATTTTAAAGAAAAATTTTATTTGAGTAAAAAACAAATATATATATATATATATATATATATATATATATATATATATATATATAAACAATAAAATATTCACCTAACAGCATAGGAGTATTTTTTTTCTTCGTGTTATCGTCCAAATACGTTTGACCAAGTCCATAATAAAGAGTAGTGCCAATTCCAAGGATGAATTGAGAGAGAAAGACAAGTAAACGGGGAAGAAGACTAACATCTAAAAGAGCTTCGTCATCGCAATGTTCCGGCTCGTTTGTTCGTGGACAAATTGCAATGTCTCTTGGCACTGTTGTTGCATTCAATAACGTCTGATCCAGGTATTCCTTCGTCAAAGCCATCGCGTCTCTTCCAGGACCAAATATGAAGTGTGGAAGTGCGAGAACCAGGCAGGATAAGGCACTTAAACCAACACCCACTGCGATCCATCTTGGACGGTGACCAGAACCACCATAATATGTCAAAATCAGCGAGAGAATTTGTGAAATCTCATTTCCTGATAATATCAAACCTGTAACGTAATATCCAATAAGAAAGATGTATCTATTTTTTCATAATTGCTTTTGCTTTCTCTCTCTCCTCTTTTTTTTTTCTTTTTTTATTATAATTATTATTATTAATTTTCACTAATATCATGTTCGATTCAAAGTCCAAATAGTAAAACAGGTTTTATAAGATTTTTTTACGTATGCATTTCTTTATATACAATAATAAATAAATTTTATATGTAAGCTGAAAGATAATACATAGGGTGTCCCCTTTCAAACAGATTATAAAATCATTAAAACCTATAATTACGTAAGTCCTATACACGCAGTAATAAAGCGCTAATACTTTCGCTTGATTATATAATATTTATTAAAGGAAAAAAAAAAAAAAAAAAAAAAAAATCAACTACCAAGGAATATAAATATCAATGTAATACTCTGAAATGGTCCACATGTATTTAACGTTTACGATTCGATCGGTCATTAAAATGTTAAAAACTTCTGGCTGCGAATGACTTTAAGTGACGAACGACGACATTTCTTAGCTCTACGAATGTTTCGTGTCCCCTCGCTAGAAGATGTCGTTTTATGAGTAACGACAAAGCTCTCACGTAACACACACACACACACACACACATACATATATGTATATATGTATATGTGTGTATGTATGCACGTCAGTGTTGCAAAACATGTACACAGTTAGTCCATCTAACGACAGATTTCTCACTTCTGTGATTGCTATATATATATATATATATATATGTATAGAAAGAGAGAGAGAGAGGGGGGGGGGAGGGAGAGAGAGAGACTTACCTACTAGACGAACACATACACATATGTAAGCATATATATGAATAATCTTCAAATGCATTGCTCGAGCATATGTTCAAATGAAAACGTAAGTACTTAAATGCATGCACATTCAGCATGAAAATACATTCGTTAGTTGACTTTAGATGGATAGGTAAGACAGAAATAATAGATACAAAACGTTTTTCGTACGGCATGGATTGGATTTAATCAACTCTTTAAGAGAAGTTCGCAAATTATTATGTCTTTTCGTACGATACAAGTGGTACATCGGACCGAAGGAATAAAACCAAAGCCAGCGAAAGACCCTCGGTTTAGCTTGAATTAGATAAGTGGAGGTCCGCACGATATCGGATGTACCGTCTTGTAAAAGTAAAACGAGGATTATAACGCGGGAATGGATCTTCGGTTTTAATGGCTCTTCAAAAACTTGATTATAATATCTCAATTGATTCTGATATTAATATCTTGTTTAAAAACTTCAATTTTTTTTATATACGAATCCATTCGATGATATATATAAATTAATTCAATTGAAATTGAAAAACAATAGCATCGATCGTATTTTAAGTATCAAAGTTTTTTACATTATTACAAAATATAGATCAATTAATAAATCAATTAATCGTAGACTTTTATTGTTACGACTAATAACGATACTTTAATTTACAAGGTTACCGTGTGTATGCATATGTAAAATTGTAAGGTGATTAGTAATTTTGGAAAAATGAAAAAAGAAACAAGAAACTCATCAGAAAATTATCAGATTATTACAATTGGAATATTTACCTACATTTTGAACATTGTAATTTATTATGCATTAATTGTCTTGCTCCTGTTTTTATTTTTTTATTGAATTTACGACTTACCTGTCGTACGACTGGGTATCTTAAACCTCTTTTCCAAGGTCGTGAGAGTGACGACGATATAAATGAAAGCCATAGCTTGCACGGTACCCAAGAGACCGTAGACAGCTATGAAATTCTTAGGAGTAGCTCGATCTCGTAGCCATTTGGGATAAATCCCGAATATTCCGCAACCGTTGCTCATCCCTTTAACGTCGCTGAAAAATATTACGTTTCAAATTTCATAGATCAAAAGTTATCATAATACAACGATATATGTCTATCTATTTATCTATGTATGTATGTGATAATAATGAATGACTTACATAATTAATTTATAATGATAAAGCCGTAACGATAACGAAATGAGACTTACGTTATGTGTTAATTTTTAATGACTTTCGTTATAATATTTCATTATCAAAAATGAAAAAAATGTAATAAACATAAAAAACGAAATAAACTAAAAATTAGGACATGAAACATAACTTATAATTATATCTATGTATATATATATATATATATATATATATATATATATATATGTATATATATATATATATATATGTATATATTACGCGTAGATTTTTTTCTATACATACATATTACATAAGTTATTTTTCACATTATTTTATACGATTTACAAATACTTATAATCAATTAAATTAAAGACTTATCAGATAATTCGCAAACATATAATTGCATTTATGATAGATATACATATTATGATATATTTATTTATAAAATGGATTAAAAATTCAATATATCGATATGAAATTGTCGATGAAGACGTCAATGAAAACTCGAGATGAAGAAATCCGTGGCTTATCTATTAAGATCACGTAACGATCGATGTTTTTATCTTTCACAGATTAATCCATATAATTATACGTATTACGAATGAAATAACGCGCGAATGTTGTCGGCTTTTCAATTTAATTCTCCTTTTTCTATTCTTTTCTTTTTCTATACGAATTTGAAATTTACATAATTTTATTTTAAAGACGTACACGCTTTTCAGATTATCGTAAATGTCATACTGATTAACTTCAACTCGATTCTACTATCTTTATTTAGGTCGTAGATTTTCCACGTGATTCTCACAAATAAAATATGCTAAGTAACGTATTTACGTTAAACAAAGAGATATTCATGTGAGCATCAAAAATGATACGATTAAAATTATCATTTCGCGGAAGGAGTATAAACCAATGAAGATTAAATTGAATTTAAGAGAACTTAAACAATTCTTTATCGGTCTTGACCGTGATATAGATAATACTGAAAAATATTTTGCATTATTTCATTCCGCGTATTTAATATCTAGATCGAAAGAGAAGTTAGACTTGTTCCGTTAAAAGACAATTAACTTCCGCGACTCTGATTACGATCGTCGTACTGCAATTTGCAAAAATTGCTCGGAATCATTCGCCTACGAGCTTCTATCATCTCGCTTGTTAATGAAAAACAGAATAGAATATATAATAATGTTAATAGATAAAGATAAAGCGTAACTATATATATATATATATATATATATATATAAATACTATTAATGGTAGATTTCTCTCATTATCAATGATTTGTGTTTCAATGATAGATAATGAAACAAAATACGATTTATTTGAAGAACGAATTCAAAGAAGAAATAAAATTATTATCGAACTAGAGCAATGAACTTAATCGTGAAGGAAAAAAGAAAAAAATATATATATATAAATATGTATATATATATATAAGATCGAATTTATACGATATTAAAAGAAGAAATAAGAATATAAAGAGTTAGACTTGTAAGATTTACATATTGAAGACGGAAGGAGTCGGTTTTCGCGTGAATTGTCAAGCGACAAGAACTACGCTCTATAGGATGTATATGTACATGTGTACACCTACCTGAGACGCAAACTTACGTAATTGGAATCGCAACGAGCGAGCAGAGATTTTCATTGGCGACGATCAACTATCGCGCCAACGTGCACTTTCGAACGCTTCCGCCTTGTGATAAGTGAGATTCTTGAACGAAACTAACGGGAAAGCTATCACCGAATTTCAACAAGAATAACGAAATCTTTTCTTATCAATTTACGTAAATAAATGTACTGTAGATAAGATCATTACTGCACAAAGATTATTTTCTTTTTTCTTGAGCGACTTAAATCGAAGATTTATACGAAATGAGAGAAGAAAAGAAACAGAAAAAGAAAAAGAAAAGAAAAAAAAAGAAAAAGAAAAAGAAAAAGAAGAACAATAAAACGAAAGGAAGAAATTGCAAAGATTACAACGACGACGAAAAAAAAAAAAAAAGAAAAAAGAAAGAAGAAAAGGAAAAAAATAAAAAGAAATGAGAATACCGCGAGTAATCCAAGTACACACGGCTTACCCAACGAACTGACGTGTATATTGAGATAGGAGACAGCTGACAGGTATCATCGATACGAAACGAAATTGAAACGCTTTATAAGGATAACAATATCGATATATACTTTACCGCAGTCAACGATGATCGGTTCCAGTCGGTTTAAATGATCATGATTGAGCAAATCGAAATTTGAAAAATATCGGGTAAGACGTTTATTAGATAATCTATTCGAATGTTTTGACAATAATGAGAAAGAGATTGATTCGATATGAAAATACATATGTACAATGTAATATACGTGAAGGAAGGCAATAGAAAGAGAAAGGATAAAAAGGGAAATATAAAAAGAAAAATGAAAACAAGAAGAAAGAAACGATGATAACGAGAGGAAGGTTAATAGAAACACGTGAGATAAATATAATCTCGGTCTCTCACCTTGACCTTAAATTACTGGCTTCTGCATGGACTCTCCGAAAAGGAAAGGACTTCCAGGGTCGCGAGTTTCCTTAGATCGCGATCCACGAGTCTTTTCCTTCGTGCACGTTAAATTTTACTTTGCCTTCCTCCCTTCCTCCCCCTTTCTCTTTCTCTGTCTGTTTGTCTGTCTACCTGTTTGTCTGCCTGTCTCTCTGTCTCTCTCTCTCTCTCTCTCTCTCTCTCTCTCCCTCTCTTTCTCTCTCTTTCTCTTGTGTTTAGTGCTCTGCCGGTTTAGTTATAAAAAAGACAGACGAAGATAGAGAGAAAGAGAGAGAGAGAAAAAAGATCCCGAGGCCCCAAGAGCGTTCCAGTTTGCACTGATAATCGCGGGATTACTGAGCTCGTTCTCGTTTGTGTCAATGGTAATGCTCTCCTACTACTATTGCCCCATCAAATCGAATGATAAGCGGTACGTCATTCAAAGGACGCTTTGAATGAAATGCACTAGTGCTGACATCTCATCAGATAACATACACGTTGACGACTATGACCATTCGAATCATTACAGAGCGCGCTATTACTCTCGTGGTTGTGATCCGAGCTAATTGGTCGATCGTAGACAACACGTGGAGATCTTATTTTAGACATATCGATTTTTTTTTTTTTTTTCGATAAAAATCGATTTTCTTGTGAAAAATGCGAATGATACAACGGCTATAAGTTATGCAAGTTTTTCTCTTTACGATCACTATTACAAATTGAATCATCTAACTTCGTCAAACTTTTTTCATTAGACAGAGATTTAAACATTTAAATGGGAATATCTGTGTAAAATGAGGCTTTCCTTTTTTTTCTTTTTCTTTTTCTTTTTCTTTTTCCTTAATAAAGATTGATCTCAAGACAATACTTCTTCTTTTTTTTTTTTTTTTATCGGTATAATTATCTTTTCAAAATTTTACCTTTCAATCAATTCTATACCATTTTCGCGATTATAAGAAAAGATATTTATTATTGTTCCTATTCAAATGCTTTATCATGTATAGAAAGAAAAATTATAAGCTGAGCCTTCGAAGTTTCTTTGAATTCTTGGAGATGTCGGAGTCTTGCTGTTCATTGACGACATCAGCTGTTGAATACGATGGAAAAAGGATATATATGAATATATGAATGTATGTGCGTGTGTATGTGTATTTGTGTAGATCCATAATTATATTAAAACTTTCGAATATTCAAGTTTATTAAAAATAAAGATAATAAATTTTCGCGTAAAAATTATTGCGAACACGAAGATGACGTACGTATATTAGGTACGTAAATAGAATAAAGAAAATCTAAATTTAATAATTCTTTTAATTTTTTTTTTTTTTTTTTTTTTTTTTTTTTTTTTTTTTTTTTTTTAATATCACTTCGATAATTTCAAGTGAAAATAACTTGTATGTAAATACATCCTCGTATATTTATTAGAAAAGTTCATTGGAAAACAATAGGATCTATGAACGTTTTGCAAAATTTTTACGTTGAAAAATGTTGAACGTTTCGCGTGTATGCCATTCGAGAGGAAGAAAGTGATCGGAGACGAGTTCCTTCGTGCGGAAAATACGAGCGGTTATTTTTGTCCGGTTCTTACGCGGAGATGGTTGGTAACTGCCGTAGGGAGGAGAGTAGAAGAGGAAGATGAGAAGGAGAAGACGGTCCATTCGTTCTACTCTCGTGCACGCTCCAATATATCATCCTGCGCAGCATCCAGTGTAGACCGAACGAGAGAAAGAGAGAGCTACGGGATTATCTTTAGTTACGAAAAACGACGAGATCGTGTTTCGTTCGAAAACTGACGTCGAACTCCATTTGTTTTTATCTCTTTTTCTCTCTATCTATCTATCTCTGTCTCTATCTCTGTCTCTATCTTTGTCTCTCTTTCCCTTTCTCTCTCTTTTTCTTTCCTTTCTCCATTTGAAAATAAAAGATTTCATTCCTTTACGGAATGGACAAAAAATCAACTAGCCGAAGGGAAACAAATAATATTGAATTGATTCATAAATAAATACCATTATACAGGTAATAAATTTATGACAATGAAACGATACTTATTTATGTCTCAACTTGATAATTGTAATATGCAAAATAATAAAGCTAATAATACGTATTACAAATTTGATATATATTATATGAAATGATCCAATAGTAAAGAAAATATGAGAATAACAATGATGGATAAATAAAAGAAAAAGAACATGATGCAATAAAAAAAAAAAAAAAAAATTAACAACATCTCATCGACTTCTTTTAGAGGTAATATATTTGTTTTCCGATTTTTTTTTTTTTTGTAACCTATCAATATATCGTATAATAATTAATATTAATAAAGATAACAGACGATATATATTACAGTTGTCGATTCTAAGCGTGTAAGAATATTCAAGAAAAGATCGTTCGTACGTAGCAACGACGAAAGATCTATTCTCGCTCATGGCCTTTTTCTCTTTCGTTATTTCCTCTTTTTCTACTAGTCGTCGATGGAAGCTACTTCTATGGGGTTTTTTTTTCTTTCTTTCTTTCTTTCTTTCTTTCTTTATTTTGTTTTTATCTTTAACTTTTGTCTGAGCAAATTTCTAACTATCTCGTTTGGAACACTCGTTCCCGCTAGAACGTGCGCGTGTACATTATAATTTTTCGTCGTTAAGTACATAATCATCGATGATTGATAAAAATAAAAATAATATAACCAATAATTATAATACGATTAATAATAAATGAGACAATAATAATAATAATAATAATAATAATAATAATAATAATAATAATAATAATAATAATAATAATAATATAATAATAAAATAATATATAATAATAATAAAATAATAAACTGACAATAATAAAGGGCAATAATAATAATAATAATAATAATAATAATGATAATAATAATAATAATAATAATAATAATAATAATAATAATAATAATAATAATGATAATTATTAAGAATTAATAATGATGGTAATATATAATATTAATTTATTTGTTTACTATCTTAATCAGTTGATTACGATATGCAATACTTGATAATATTGAGCTGCCCCTAAACCCCCCACCCCCCCACCCTCATCCCCAAAATTCCTAACGACATCTCGTCATTCTCCGCAACTTCTTACAAAACTTTTGGTTCTTCCCTTTACGTTTATGTATGTATTAACTTTCTACTTAAAAGTCTACAGAATCGAGTTAACCTTGTATCTAAGGTCTCGAAAGATTTAGGACTAGACATCCTCTTGTGTCTCATACATAGCTCGATTTCGAATGTAATCATTATAGTTTTGTTGTTGAATCTTTCACTTGCATTTTGTTTTGGCGTAGACGGGCCAATAACGTTCACGTCGAACGACGATATCGCTTTCTTTACAAATTACTGACTAGCTTCTAGCTGTTAAAACTATACGCGTTTGTGCTTAGTTTTATAAGGCACCGAACTAAAGGTTAACAAATCTCGTTTCTTGCTCTTTTTCTTTTCCCTTGTTTTTTTTTTTCTTTTTTTATTTTGTTTTATTTTATTTTATTTTTTTTTTTTTATTCCTTCTTCAATCAATCATTATGTCTTTAGATACGACGAAAATTTGGTCTGATTTATTTCTCTTTGTTTCTTCTCTCTATCTATTTCTCTATCGCATATGATGATTTCAACAGCGTCGTTCCTTTCTTCTATCATTAAATGAAAATAAATGTTTTTCATATTCTGTACTAAGATAAGGCCACACGAATAAGACACTTTAATTATTCTTTGTCATTTACGAAGACATTCTATGAAGGGCGTTCCCCATATATCATTTTATTATTATCTAAAATCATCTATAACTTTCGTGACAGGAACGTTCGTACGATCGAGTTACAACAGACGACTCGCCATTTTTGTTTTAACAAAGATAGAACAACTTTATGAATAAAATGTCGTGTCGACGTAGAAAATCCCTTGAAAGATTGTTGTTTCTTTACTTTTTTCTTTTTATTTATTTCTTTTTTTTTTTTTTGGAATTTCCTAATAGATCCAAAAAAAAATCGCGAAGTATCAAGGGACGTCGACATTATGATTAAAAACACTATTCTCTCTCGCTCTCTCTCTCTCTCTCTCTCTCTCTCTCTCGTTCTCTCTCTCGCTCTCGCTCTCTCCCACTCTCACTACTTACATGCACGAATAAATAAAAATATGTGTCTAAACTATGCGATTAAACAATCGCTCGTCGTACTTGTCCTCTGCTCATTAAGCGAGAACCTTCCAAGAATCTAATACAAACGTACGCATGTACGTTTTTCGGTACAATATCAATTACGATCAACACGAAAGTTCGCTTTTTATTTAAAAAAAAAAAAAAAAAAAAAAAAAAAATTGAAAAGAAATTGACTTAGAAGAGGGTGAAAATATATATATATGCGTATATGTATGTATATATATATATATATATATATATATATATATATATATATATATGTAGCGAACACGAGTGATAAGATAGTCATTCGATGATTTCGAAGACAAACAACGTTTAAAATATTTAGTGAAAAATCATTCGAAGGAATTCTTTTCTCTTTCTTTTTCTCATTTATTTTATATCCATAATAAAATGATCCTTCGATAACTCTCACTTTCCACCCCCTTCCCTTATTAATTCTATACTAAAAAAAAAAAAAAAAGAAACAAACGACAATCGTTAATCGTCGAAATCGTCGCGCCGAGACGATCCTCGATAAAAAAAAAAAAAAAGAAAAAGAAAAACGATTCTCATTTTTGGCAAGACTTCGTGTTCCTTTCCTATTGTAATCTTGCTTCCTGAGGCGTTGTTTGATACGGTAATCCTGGGAAAGCGGCACCCGCCGTTGCAGCAGCAGCAGCAGCAGGCAAACCTGCTGCACCTGGCAATGTTGCATATGTATATGGCGTCACGTAACCTGCCGCTGCGTTTACTGAAAAAGTTACAACAAAATTTTCTTATTTCTTTGCAAAGAGTTTCATGTTTGTTTACAAATATTAATGAGGAAATATTGTATAAATTATACGATACATTTTTTAAACAAAATTAAAAAAAAAAAAAAAAAAAAAAAAAAGAAAGAAAGACAAAGCAATTTCGAATCTATTATTTTAATTATCCGATATGCGTATCTAAAATTGATAAGTGTTTGTCTAAACATAGAAACGAACTACTATCATCACCATTACCAGCACTATCACTATCATCATCACCGATATCATCATTGACTACTAGTACAATTACCATCGTCGTCATCGTCGTCATCATCATCATAAACATCATAGAACAGTTTAACGATACAGTAGCGAACATGTTTCTTTGACCACAAAGCGAAATAAAAGAAACTGTAAATACAAATACGGAACAAGGACATTATAAACATCTCAATATATATATGATATATTGATAAACATATACTAAATATATATATCAATACAGACAAATATCCTTTTTCTACGCATGAACATATATATACATATATATATAGATCAGCTTTATCAGACTTCATTATAATTATGAATGAATCAGTTTCTAATATAAAATGAAAAGTCGATAAAAAAGACAATATGACAACAAAAACGCATCAGAGACATAAATTTACTACGAATTCGAATATTAAATATACCATACGTTTTTCGCAAGTGCTGTTAATCTGGAGAGAAGACTGCAAATTTGATAAAATATATGATCGATCAGTCCTTGGTTGAAGTGCCATATCATTGATAGGAACGCAGCCAAAAGTGTTGTCACAAATATTGCTAAAATCGTGGTCAAAACTGACGTTTATCTGTGAATAATGCTGTTGGTAATACTTGCAATTTTGTCGATATAAATAAGCTAGGCGTTCTAAATAGAATATGTAATGTTGGTAATTCTGATAATCTAGGCATGCTAGATAATCCAAGTGATTTAGGTAAATTTCATGTTTTATGTGTGCTAGAAAATCTAAATATTTTAGGTAAGCTATGTAGTCTGAGTCATTTAGATCGTCCTTGTCATCGAAGGAATCATTTTGATCTTGATGCTTATCATAAGAATTATCAAATTCTTTATCATAGAAATCATGATGCTTATAACAGTGATGACAATAGTGATCGCAGTAATCATAGCTATCATAATCGTAGTGATTTTGGTGACATAGATGATCTTGATGATCTTGCTGATCTTGCTGATCTTGGTGATCTTGCTGATCTTGCTGATCTTGCTGATTATAATAATCGTAGTAATGATAGATTGCGATGAAATCTTTCCTCTCCTCAAGATTTTCCAACGTACCAGCAGCAGCAGCGCTGGTGTATGGATAGGCCTCTGCAAAATTGTAGGAAGTACCCGGATAGGTGGCAGCCGCTGCCGCTACATTCTGATAATCGTAAAATTGCGTAGCTGCAACTGCGGCTGCGTGGCTCAACTGTGTCGCCGGAAGTGGTACCAAGCCGCCTGGCGCCGCTGCGGCCAGATAAGGAGACTGGTAAACGTAGCTCGGTGGTACTCTGAAACGTGAAAACGATCGTTGGTAAGGTGTTCAACATTTTTATATCCAGCTTTCTTGAAAACACAACGAGAACTGCCGCTCTCCGATCATCATCGAATTTTGAAAATCAAAAAATAAGTAAGGATAACTTGGAAATTTATTTTTTATGTAGTCAAAAAATTTACTTATAGGTTTTGTTTCAAACCTTGAAAATTGAAATAATATTTGAATTAATTCCCATCATTTATATATAATATAGATCAATTTTTCAAAGATATTAGCAATTCTGTTCAAAATCCAAATAAAAAAATCATTTATTCATTTTATTTAAAATCTTTTTCAATTTTCGAGATCAAAGTTTAACTGAGGATGTTCAAGAAAATACAATGGTTTTATATATATATATATATATATATATATATATATATATATATATATATATATATCACAAAATTTGAAAAATAACCAGAGTACGGCCGTTTTCAGAACAACAACACTTCCTTCTTTGATAGGATTCAATGGACAGGAAAATGCGAGTTACCCCGGTGCTAGGTTTATGGCTACTGGCTTATTACTGGGTGCTTTATTATCAAAGACGTGCGTGCACTCTAAGTATACGATCGAAAATCAAAGTTTTGTTACCGTAACCTACTAATCGGTATAAGATAATAAATATTCGCAGCACGTCGACAAATGGTCGATATTAATATGAATACTTATTAAACATAAAAAATTAATGATCATCAACGTTAACGGTCTATCGCTCGTGCGCAACTTTCTACCAAAACCAAACAACAACACCAAACCGGCAAGATGAGCGAAGGACCGAATCTTTTATCATATATATATATTATATATATATATATATATAATATATAATATAATATATACATACATAAATATACATATATATAATCATTTATTAATATGTAATCATTTTTTCTTCTGAATTTGTTCAAACCCAAATAGTTACTTTCAATTAGAACATGATTCGCCAGTGAATGAAAAGGGAACAAAGGAAACAATATTGGTCAAGGAAAGCGCAAAAGGAAGCGAACCCTGTTTCGTAGGTGTGTATGTGTGTAACATCATTATAAGGCAACAACAACAAAAAAAAGTTACGCAACAATCCAAGAAAAAATCCTTTCAACGTGTTGGCAAAACAACAGCAAACCATCAATGACAAACGTGTACGAGTGAGAAATACTCTTTCGGCACACGGCACACGATTATCTAACACCAACGTTAGTACCTAGCTTTTACGTGAATTAAAGAGAGAAACAACCAAAAAAAAAAAAAAGAGAAAGAAATAGTCAGAAAGAGAGAAAGAAAGAGAGAAAGAAAGAGAGAGAGAGAGAGAGAGAGAGAGAAAGAGAGAGAGAGAGAGAGAGAGAGAGACAAATAGTGAAAAAGAGAGAGAAGAAAAATTATAGAGAAAAAAAATATAAAATGTTAAAACAAAAAAATTAAAAAAAAATAAAAATTTCTCGTTGTTCTCGTAAGTTTCTTTTTCTTTTTCCTTTTTTTTTTTTTCTCTTTCCCTCTTCACAATTCAACCTTTTATTAGTCATTAGAGATCATTAAAACTATATCACATTCGTTCTTCTTACTAAACACTTTTTCAATCTTTAATAAAATAATCGAAGATCCGTAAAAGTTGATTGCCTTTTGAGAAATCTATGTCTACGATATATACATACATACATTCGGAAATTGAGAGAAATGAGGATAGTTCCTCGTTCTTTTTCCCGGAGACAGCCCTGAACTTTTTAACGGATCGATAATGGCTAGTGTCCAGTCTAGGAAGAAAATCAATATGTCGTCCTGCGGCATCGAACCGGTCCGTTCCTCCGTTTTCTCCGTTAGTTCCGGGGCCGTTGGCGAGCGGATTACCGGGGCCATCGCGACATCGGAGAAATGCCAAACTGTCTTTTCTTTGTCGCGTTATTCCCCTCCCCAATCGTTTAATCGCCCTCAAGTTTCTTACTTTTCAAGAGTTTATATACAAACTGACACAATGAACGTTCTAAATGTGTTCGTACAATTCCACTCACAAACATCATAATATAACTTTCTTACAGATTGAATTCAACTAATCTGAAGAGATTCAAAAATCAATACCCCCGTAAAAATTCTTATCATTTTCGATCCCATTGTTATTATCGTGATATGATATCGATGTCAAAGTAAATTTGCAATTTTTTTTAATAATCATAAAAACTGAAATATATGTAAATCTCTATCAGTACTTCTAATGTATATTACAAAGATAGGGAAAAAAAAAGAATCGTAAGAAAGAAAAGAGAGGGAGAGAGAGAGAGAGAGAGAGAGAGAGAGAGAGAGAGAAACTCCAATATTTCATTCAAATTTGTATACTTTATTTGCAAAATCTAAAACACGAGACCGCATATGGTATCCTTTATTTTGTCAAACAATAGAAAAAAAGATTTATGAACTATCGAGAGTTTGAAAATAATTTAGCGCACGGAAGTCGATCGACGATCGTCGCAAAAATATCACGCTTGGCGCGTTACCAGCTCACTACCAAATGCTCCGTCTTCTCTCTCTCTCTCTCTCTCTCTCTCTCTCTCTCTCTCTCTCTCTCTCTCTTTCTTTCTTTCTCTCTCCCTCCCTCCCTTTCTCTCTGTTTCTCCCTCTCTCTTTTATTTCTATCACGATACTTCGAGACGAACGAATATCCGGCAGATCATGCTACGACGATTTGTAGATCCATCATTTTTAGACTGATTTATAACCCCTTTTATAGCAAATACCGATCTATTAAAGTAACTACGAAGGCAAGATATCTCTCGAGGTAATCATCCACAGAGTCGCTCATTACGTTGCTCTAGAATTGCATTCTTGAATTATAAATAGAAATTGCCCTACTAATTGTAAGTGCCGTTTTTGAATTACATAAAAACCTTTTTCATCTATCGTCGAATAAATGAATGAAATAAAATATAATATTTTTTTATAATATATATATATATATATATATATATATATATATATATATATATATATATATATATACGTATAGAACTTGCGTTATGAAAATGAAAAAAAATTGCAATAGTATGAAATGAAGAAAAAAAGAAAAAAAAAATAGGAAAAAGAAAATGCAAGAAAAATCATAATCACCAATGATAAGAAAAGGAATGAAAATCATTATTGTCATTCTAATCGCAATTGAAATATTTCCTTTCCTAACATTCATGAAACGGAATACTAACAGAAAATATTCGCTTTAAATAATAAAATCACTATCGACAGTACGATTAGCATATCGATTAGACTGTCTATCGATTCATGAAAATTGTCCTTCGTATGATTGAAGATTAAAATATTCGTAATAGAGATCTCAATAAAATATACTTGAAACTATGATTCCATCTTTCATTTTTTATCCTCGTCCTTTTTAATAATAAAAATAAGCTTTTTCATATCATTATTATTGTTATTATTATTTCTTCTTTTTTTTTTTTTATTTTTTTTATTTTAATTTTTTTTTCCTTTTTTTTATCTTTTTTTTTTTCTTTTTTTTTTCTTTTCTTTTTTTTGTTTTTTTTTTTTGCACCTTCTTTTCGATCGAACTTATCTGTCGTCCGCATCTCAAGCGAGGCCCGTGCATTATGGATGGCTCGCGTGTGCTCAACCCTACTTTTCCTATTCCATGTGTCCCTATATATATATATATATATATATATATATATATATATATATATATATATATATATATACTCTTTCTCTCCCACTTCCTCCCCTCATCCTTTTTTTTCTTTCCGTCACTGTCGTCCTTCCGACGATTTTCAATCTCAATCCTGTTACACCCTTGCAAGGTATAACCAGACATAAGTAGATATAACAAATTGCCATTAAAATTTGGAGAATGTACGAACATTATTATTTTTTTCTTCTACGAACAGTTTGATTTTACATGAGTCTTACTAAATGGAACTACTGGTTTCATGCTCTAATTCGTTAAATTGTACTAACTGGCTAATCTTGAGATAACGATTAGCATTAGGAAAATGTTCGAGATGATCTTACAAATTAATAAATAGCGAGAAGAACAAAATTATCAGTAGATCCCATTCGATTAATTTAATTAATATATTTATCAAGTAATTTAATTATACACACACACACACATATATATATATATATATATATATATATATCAATTTATAATTTTAATTGACCGACATAAATTTTATCATATTTTCCTTATATTTTTTTTTTTTTTTTTTTTTTTTTTTTGAAATTAACTAAATTACCTATATTTCTTTTTTACTTTTTTTTTTAATTGAAATACCGGGAAAGTCGATTGAAACGATAGGAAAATATACAGTCTCAAGATGAGATATTCTCATCGATCGATTGACCACGACCACATCGTCGTCCTTGGTAAGTTCGCGCGAAATGCATGTACTGTCATTTTAATACGTCCCGTAATTCGCCACGATGTAAAATTGCGTGGTGGCGCATCGCGACTGAACGAACATTATACGGAAAGCTTTTATACGATCGATGTAACCCTCTTGCAATTTGTGTGTGTCCGTGTGTATATATTGATGTGGGGGGGTCGGACGCATTATGCCATTCCTCGTGGAGATAAGTGTGCATAATATGTCTTCGGGCTTCATCAATTTAATGGTAATTTAGTCACATTACTTAGCTTGTACATACATACATTAACAAATAATAATAATAATAATAATAATAATAATAATAAAAATAATAAAAATAATAAAAATAATAATAAATGAGTCGAGCATTCTTTTCATCTTTTCATCCGTTATCCCTTCTAATCTTATTTAAATAGTAAAAAAGAAAAGGAAAAAAAACCATCATTGCATGTCTTTGTTTCTTGTATTTCTATCGAAAAAATAATAAAACAAAAAAAAAGAGAGATAAAAAGTAAAAAAAAAAAAGAAAAAGAAAAAAGAAAGTAAACGATTAAGATAATTTAATAGTTGTCACAAGTCTAAACGCCGTAGTAATTTTTTCTGACATTTTTACTTTATGCGATAAACAAATATGCGATAAACAAATAAATTCTACTATTATAATAATTTGCATTTGTATAAATGATTATCATACGTCATTCATTACGTTAAGTTGATCTTTTTAAAATATCATTTCTATGCAATGAAAACAAACGATTTAATTTGATTTCCCGATGAAACCAATGACAATAGATTTTCCAATGGTCATTAATATTATTGAATGTTCGATTCAAAAAAAAAAAAAAAAAAAAAGAAAAAAGAAAAAAAACGTATTATTTTTATATATCAATCGACAAAATTGACGTCTATATATAGAATAGTTCGAATTCAATGATATGAAAAAAGTTTCTTCATTTTTATTTATTTAGCCTGTTCACGATTGAAGTCTGAGACGATTAGGCGTTCAAAGGAAGAGATCATTAAAAGACAACTTAGAATTCAAACGCGTGCCATGTGGTAAGCCTAGAATAATCGACGAGGTGAGGTGAGGTGAAGAGGAAGAGGAGGAGGAGGAGTAGAAGAAGGAAAAAGAAATCATTGGTAAGTCACGAAGATAGTCCCCCGTTGGAATCGTCCTTTCGTGACGGATCTAAGTGACCACCCTCGATTTCCGACGTAAAGTGGCCGTACGTCGCGATTAGGATCTCTCGACTTGTTCGCCGACGACTCACGCACGCACGCACGCACGCACGAAACTAGAAAAGAACGCAAGGTGGCTCCTGTATTTCGATACAGTAAAAGACATGATATGGAAAAGAATGGGAGGGGGTTGGTAGGAGAGTCGGAAGAAAAAAAAAAGTGAAGATTGGTAGGGGTAAATTTGTGGGAAGAAACGTGGCCTTTCGAATCAGCGTACGTACGTTCATATACCTACATATTTACATGTGTGTGTGTGTGTGTGTGTGTGTGTGTGTGTGTGTGTGACTATGTGTATTTGCATGAATATATGTATGCATACGTTACAAGCTCGTTAAGAGGGTGCAGGTGTGAACCGCAGCAGAACGTTATTGTGATTAGAAATTATTGTCATCGTACACCTGCTCTGACGTATGTTAACAGCTTGTATATTACATATTGTGAAAGGAAATGATGCGTTTCTTATAATATTACGAATTACGAATGTAGTGATATAGTCTAAGTCGGTCAAAGGATAATACGATTCTTGAATGATATGGATTACCATTATATAATGATCAACCTTCAAACGTCATTCTGTTTTAAAAGAAATTTTTTTTTTATATGGAATCTTTCATGACGATCTAATCGACGGAATCCTACTGGCCAGTATAAAAAGTATTAATCGAGATCAAATAATGAATAAGACAATATTAGAAAATAAAACGATCGAATGAATTATGATAAAAAAAATAAAAAAGAAAAAATATATAAAGTAATTGTTACGCAAGTTGAACAATTATCAATAATCGCTCGTTCCTGATAATAATTTGCCCTTGGCGAATGAATTACTGTAACTTCGGTATTCATCGTAAGTGTGTAAACGTCGTTAGACGCGCATGTGTGAACTCGAGGAAGGTGTTCGCGAGGTATCCGGGTCGTGTCTTGCTAGCTTTCGATGCGCAGGGAGAGAGGATAGGCCAAAACGTTATACTGCGGCGCCGGCGCCCTGGATAATCCAATGGGATCATCCGCCAATCCACGGAAAGCGGGCCAGACCAATAGTGAATCGTGAGGGGTGGTTCCTCGTCATGACTTAATTGCTTTTCTGCGCGAACATTGATAATTTTTCTTCTTTTCTTTTTCCCTTTTTTTTTTCTCCCCCCTTTTTTTCCCGGAAACATTTGCCCAACAAAGTTTGATTTTAAACAATGAAAAAGAACTTGAATGTTTAACAATCATTTGTTTTTACAAGAAATTCAAGCGTAATAATTTTTGTATGCTTGAAATTTGGTTTTTCTTTTTTTCTTTTTTTTTCTTTTTTATTATAAACATTTTATTTTTAAATCACGGAACATTAACACGTAGGACACAAAGACAGAAAGATATTGAAAATATTAAATTTGGCCGTCGTACGAAATTGAAATGGAATAAACAAGAAAACAATAACAATATTCGAAGCGTGTGGTCCTTTAAATATAAAATACATTTTGGAAACATTCCATGCTATAATAAAACACAAAATGAAAGTGGGATGATCGAAGAAATATCGTAAATTCGTAAATAACAACGAACTAAACAAAATGAATTTATTAATATCAATTGTTCATATTCAGCTACGTTTAAAGATATATATATATATATATATATATATATATATATACACATTTTGTAGAAACTTTTTTAACGATATATTATTACGATAAATGAACTCGAGGATACTATAAAAATATATAGTGCGATGAAATAAGCGAGATACCGAGAGAAAGAAGGGAGGGAACCTTGAGGATGAAATATGTGTTGCATGAGAACAGACTGCATTCGTTGAAAGAACAACGACGATGGCGGTGCATAATGACGACGGACGTACGCATATTGAAAATAGAAATTCGTTTTAATCCTATAAAAAATATTCGTTAGATCTTTCGGTGTTTCGACGAAAAGTGAAAAAGAAAAGAAAAAGAAAAAGAAAAATCCGATTAAATTCAAAGAAAATAAATATTTAAGAAATTTTTCATTATCACTATATCATAGTCACTTCTATCATATTAATAACACTATCTCATACATATATATAAGCTTCTAATATAGTTTCTATATAAAATTTTTATATATTTTTCATTCCTCGTTCAATAACTATCACAATATACTAATATCATGTATAAATGACAGTACGATATATATATATATATATATATATATATATATATATATATATCAAAGAAAGTTTCGTGACATAAACGACAAAATTAATAAGCTTTGATCATCGTCGAAGAGACACGATAGTTCGATGGCGACGAAGAATTTGCGTCAGAAGAGCGACGACGACAGGTGGAGAAGAAGAGAGTCGCGATAATGGAAATAGAAGTGCGATCCTTTTAGACGACGTTCTGGATTATGACGCGAAATATGAGAAGGAAAAAAGAGTAGTGAGAAGTTTCTACTGAAGTACAGTTCTCGTTTCCAAAATTTCTCATTCGTGCTAAATCGTTCGTAGAATATATTGAAATAGTGAAATATCTTTGAATCTTGTAAACAAATTTTTCTAAATTTGAAATTGAATAAATTACCTGAAAACAATTCAATCGTCTATTGACGCAGCCTGACATTGATATAAGATAATCAGAATATATTGTAAAAAAAAAAAAGAGAAAAAAAACAAATAATCATATAATCATATAACCATATACCTGATATAATATACATTAAAAAATATTCATAAATCATAAACGTGAAAAGAAAATAATCCATGTACCCAAAAACACATAATCAAAATGTATTATAAATGTATCAAAAAAAAGAAAAAGAAAAAAAAAGAGAAAAAAAGGGAAAAAAAAGGAAAAAGAAAGAAATATAGAAAAAAAAAAAGAAAAAAAAAAAAAAAAACAAGAAATGACAGAAGAAAGGATCGGTTGTCTACGCAGACGCAATCGTCAAAATGCAATTTGGCAGATGTCCTAATCGTTACTCGAGGAAAGTGGAGGAACGCGTAAGTAGGTTCTCTCGTCGCTTTGGTATCCCGTTAACGAGGGAGAAAAGACGGCGAACTAGAAAAGGGATCTTCGAGAATAGACGTCGCGATAGCGCGGAAACGGCCTTAAAGACTCTTAAATCCTCTTCACGAGGGAGAGCAACTTCTCTTTCTTTCTTTCTTTCTTTCTTTCTTTCTTGCTTTATTTCTTTCTTTCTTTCTCGAGACGACGCGACGGCTCGCGCCGAGAAGTTGACACAGGGGACAGGTGGATCTAAATAAAGACTGGACCGACGCCAGGAGCCACAAAGATGGCCGACACCGAGACGCGAGACGTCGTCGTCGTCGTCGTCGTTGTCGTCGTCGTCGTCGTCGTCGTCAACGAACGACAACATCGTCTTCTCTTATCTTCGTTGTTCGTCAATGATCTATACATCGATAAAAATCTATCACTATTCGTTCATGTCAATAATCAAATTTATCGGCGAATTAGAAAATTTGGGGATCTGTTTTTTATTACGTATGCTTTCTTATCTATCAAGTTTAATTTAACTTTCAATTGTGTCAAGTTCGCCGATCATATCGATAACAAATATATTATACTGCTAAATTATTGTTTCAATGCTTTCTTTTTTTTTTTTCTTCTTCTTCTTCTTCTTATGAATAAACAAATGTCTGTTATATAATTAAATTAATGATCATAAATGTGAATGATCATGAAATTAATGACAACGTAATTCGAATAAAATCAATATATTATTAATTTCATTACTAATATATATGCATTAATATAACGTGTTAATAAGTATTCATATAAAAAAAAAATACAATTCAACGAGAATCGTTATCACGGTCATATATAAAAAAAAAAAAAAAAAAAAATAAAAAATAAAAGAAAAGAAGAAAGAAAAAAGAGGAAGCAGCTTTGAAAGATCTCTTAATATTTCTAATAGCTCGGATGAAATATATTTTCACGAATTTGGATCGAACGAGAGGGAGAAAGTTAAAATGCTTCCGTGTTGGATGCATCGCGGACGCGTCGGCGGATCGAACGGTGTTAAATTTCACTTATCCCACCTACGTTACGCTAATTCGAGGACACGCGTTCTCTGCCACGTGGTGTTAGAGCGTAGAAGAAGAAGAATGTGACGTAAGCAATATCCTTGCCAATTACGCCTTCACTGAGAGGCATCAAAACTTACGTATGTACAATACATACATTCACGTATCTACTACTATGTTATACGATTATTCTCATTGGCTAACCATTAATTTATAACTCCCACCATGTTGCGTCCCCATCGAAAATAAATCCCAACGCAACAATATTTAAAACTTTTCGTCGGCGTGCCAAATGTGCTCGCGCGTTCTATGCCAAATGCCAGAGTAGTACGAGATTCAAAACTCGCGCCAAATTTCCTTCACTCGAATGTCTCTCTATCTCTTTATCTTTCTATCTCTCTATCTCTATCTCTATCTCTATCTTTCTCTCTCTCTCTCTCTCTCTCTCACTCTCTGATTCTCGTGACATATTAATAAATTAGCCGACGTAAGGGAGTCACAGAAAATGCTTTTGAAATGTTCTCTATCTCGTACGATGAGACGACGAATCTCTCGAAAGATGCAAAGCTTTGCATGGGGCCTGAATCGAGGAACAGGGCAAAAAAGAACGAATTCTCGTCGTCCATGGGGTCGAAAGCGCGTATTCACGATTCTCCGCTCATCATTCTTCTCTCTTTCACGGACGTGCGAGTCTTTTCTTGAACTCGTTTTCGAAAGGAGAAGTCTTGAATTTTCTTTTCTTGTTCTTTTTTTCTTTTTTCCCCCCGTTCATGTCGTTACAATTAAATTCTTCAAAGAAATAAAAGGAAAAAGAAAAAGAAAAACAAAGGAAAGAAAAAGAAGAAGGAGAAGAAAAAAAAAAAAAGAAGAAAATAAAAGGAAAAGAAAAAGAAAAAAAACCATCAAGTACAACACCAAAAAAAATACAACACCAATAGCGACACCAAGTGTAGTGTAAGCTTTCACCACACACACAAGGTTATTATTAATATTACAGTGGTTAGCGGAGCCTGTACACTCGACTAGACTCTTTCTCTCTTTCTCTCTCCCTCCTTTACTCTAATCTCCGATTCTCTATCTATCTCTGTGTTTTTTTTTTTTTTTATTTTCTTTTTTTTTTTTTTTATTTTTTTTTTTTTCCCCTATTTATTTCTCCATGCTCCAAAACGAGACTTCCGGTTTTCCGCGAAACTTACGACACGTGCCAATACAAAATACCGACTTACCATGAATAACTCTCGCGATATCTATTAAACGAATTAAATCATTCTCAGAAATGATCTTTCGGTTTGATTAAAGCTTTTTTTTTTTAAGCGATTAATCCTATCTGAATGACTCGAAAAAATATATTAGTTGTAATTATTTATGAAGAAAAAGAAAAAAAAAAAAAAAAAAGTAAAGTTTGAATTACAAACGACTTTAATTAATCACATTTTACGTTATAGAATAATTATAAGTGATTTAAATACAATAACAATAAACAAATTGTCGATCTCTGATCGAAAGGCAAATACGTACGTAAAATTTAATTCATTGGAAATTTTCTTTTCGAAAAAAAAAAGAAGAAGAAAAAAAAAAAAAGAAAAAAACAGTAATTCGATTTTCCAATAGTTAAAAAGAATTTTTTGAATTACATTTAATAAAATTATTTCAAACGTTATAACGAAATTCAAACGCAATCGTAAATTTGAAAGATATTCCTTTTTTTTTTTTTTCGTTATACACATTCGATTAGATCTAAGTTTCGTTCAGAAAATAACACGAAGGAATCTGGTCGTGGCAAATAAGGTTGAACTGCGATAAAATCGATAGAAACGTAATAAAGAATTAACACCGCGCCAAGCTTTGTGTCCTGGGCCAAGCCAGGTCGATTTTTCACGATCAACGAATACACGGCATGTCGTTTCGCGTTCTCTTTCTAACTCTAACTCTATCTCTGTCTTTGTCTGTCTGTCTGTCTGTCTTTCTCTCTCTCTCTCTCTCTCTCTCTCTAACTCTATCTCTGTCTCTGTCTGTCTGTCCGTCTGTCTGTCTCTCTCTCTCTCTCTCTCTCTCTCTCTCTCTCTCTCTCTCTCTCTCTCTCTGTCTCTGTCTGTCTCTCTCTCTCTCTCTTTCTCTCTTCACCTCTTCTTCATTCTCTCTCTCTCTCTCTCTCTCTCTCTCTCTCTCTCTCTCTCACTCTCTCTCTCTCTTTCTGAGGAGGAGTCCTCGTCGACGTCGCTGATAAAATCTATTTTCGCTTTTAGCCGGACAAAAGGAAGAAAGAGCACGCGCACGCGCTCGTTTTCGTCCGGCGCGAAAGAATAAATATTTGTGTTGAGTTAAATGGCTCCCGAGACGTGAACGAAAATCTCGATTCGATCCTACAGGAATACTTCGAAACGTTAACTGTTAACTTATTATAATTTTATTCCCGATCCCGATATCAATTTTTCTATTGCATATTGTTCGTTAAATATTTTTTCTAAAATCCGTACGTTAACATTTATCTAATAATTATGATCAGACACTAAAGTAATTTTAGTATCTAATATCTAATATCTAATGTTTGATAAAATGAAATATTATACGGACATATTGATTTAGAGAATATCGAGGAGACACTCTTTTTAAGTCATTAAAATTGAAAAACAAAAAACAAAAAAAAAACAAAAGAAAAACGAAATCTCGCTGCAGGAGGTAACGCGTACAAAAAAAAAAAAAGAAAAGAAAAGAAAAAGAAAAAAGGTAAGGAAAAATAATAAACAAGAGAGAAATAATTACGTGAATATTTTTCAATTACGAAATAGACGAATACAAAATTCATTACGAAAAGCACAAAAAATAATGATCGTTTTGATGCTCGACTAATTGCAAATAATCACGTTATTAATAAGATCGATCGATCGATCGGATCACAGTTATTATTGATTAATTATAAAAGAAATCATCGCGTGCGTTTTCATTCTTACACCAGTAGCCCTCATATTCGCGATATGTTAAAGTTATCAAAGAAAATAGTATTCGACTTTTTCCTATTCTTTTTCTTTTTTTTTTTTTTTTTTTTTTTTTTTTTTTTTTTTTTTTTTTTCTAACGCATTAACAGAAGGAGGGAAACGAATTCGAGGCATACAGGCATTATTGCTGTATCGTTACACATTAAAATTCATTATCATCGTCGTTACCATGTCGTTATTGTAATTATGCTTGATTAAGAAACAAGAGGTATATGTATGTGTGTGTGTATGAGTGTACGTGTCTATGTATGTATGTATGTATGTATGTATGTATGTATGTATGTATGTATGTATGTATGTATGTATGTATGTATGTATGTATGTATACATGTATGTATGTGTGGGTGAGAGAGAAGAGTGAAGTTTAAGATAAAAAAAAACAAAAAAAAAAAAAAAAAAGATTTAAAAAAAAAACAAAAAAAAAAAATAAAGATAAAAGAAAGAGTCAAAACCAGTAAACAAACAATCGCAACTCGCTCAGCAACCGCAATCTCAATTATTCATCACTTCAACGTAAACTTCACTAAGAAAGTAGAAACAAGGAAAGTAAGAAAAAAAAACACAACTCAAAAAAAAAAAAAAAAGAGATACGGTAGATGAAGAAGAGGAAGAGACCGAACCCTCCGAAGAGATCTCCCTTGCAAGTAGCGTGTATACTTCATCGAAAGAAATTCGTAGGTACTCGTGTGGCTTCGTATACGTGTGCGTGTGCCGTATATTATATCCCCTTTCTCTTTCTCTCTCTCTTTCTCTCTCCCTTTCTATCTATCTCTCAATTCCCCTCTTTCTTTCTCTCTCTCTTTCTATCTCTCTTTCTCTCTCTCTCTCTCTCTCTCTCTCTCTCTCTCTCTCTCTCTCTCTCTCTCTCTCTCTCTCTCTCTCTCCCTCTTTCTTTCCCCCTTTCTCACCCCTTCTTTCACAGTTTTCGCGAATATTTCTCCCTCTTTTCTCATATATGCGTATGTTTCTCTCTCTCTCTCTCTCTCTCTCTCTTTTTCTCTTTTAGTAGATGGACTTCTTTTTCACTTTTTCTCGCCTCTTTCGTTCGTTATACATAGTCTCTCTTTTACAAACGTTCGTTTCATCATTTTCTTTCATTATTGTTCTCTTTTACTTTTGCTCCTTAGAACGGCCGACGGCCCTCTCAAGGATCTCGAAAAGAGGACTCTCTGCTTGCTGCCTTACGCTCACGCGTCAGGATGCTGAAACGTTATATATAAGACTGTCTTCAACAAAAAAAATCTACGATCTCACTCACGAACCGTATGCGATTAAACGAACACTTATTTATATGCCTATGTATTTTATATTATATTATCTAGACACGTTAATGACGTAATTACGCGTTGCCGGTAAATAAAAAAGAAAAATATTATAAAACGATTTTTCTGAAGGAGAGAAAAAATATCCGTCTTATCGATCGGATTTTTACTTAGAAAGACAACAAAAAAAATAAAAAAAAATAAAAAAAAAAGGAAAGGAAAACAAAATAGGCTTCTCTTTTTTTTTTCTTTTTTCTTTTTTTTTTTTTTTTTTTTTTTTTAAACGTTTATCTAATCCCCCAAAGAAAAGAAAAAGTTCTTGAAAATGTTTACGACTGAGATTCGATGCTTCTTACGCTACTTCCTTCGTCTATATTCTGCGATAAGTTACAACACTTACGTTCTTAAATATACTTCGAAAAAAATCACATCAACATAGACTTACCCATATTGACCTGGAAGAACCGCAGGATATCCAGCTCGAATGCCAGCAGCAAATGGGAATGCTGAAATCATAAATGATATACGATTAATTTCTATTTGCGTTTTCTAATCGTCGACCCTGAACTATTACGTTTATATTTCGATGATTTTTACGTGCAAATAGAACACAAAGAAATGGTTGGTACTTTCTAAATCCGTCTAAATAAAATAAAAAGAAGAAGTAAAAATAAAAAATAAAAATGAAAAAAGTGGCAACTTGGTTGAAACAAAGAACGTGGCTAAAGGAGAGGAAAGAAAAAAAAAGAAAAGAAAAGACAAATGTAAAGTCGGTGGCTCCGTTAGGGCAATTTTAGACACAGACTCCAAAGCTATGTTGGCCTAAAGCCATTTAAGAAAAAGAGAGACAGAGGGACAAAGAGAAAGAGAGAGAGAGAGAGAAGGGGGAGAGAGAGAGAAAGCAAGCGAGAATGATGCTGAGAACGCGACTACCACTTCATTTGGGCTTTCAAAAATGTTTCTCGCCCTTTCTGTGCTCCGCTATCGTCCCTCTCTTTCTCTCTTTTGAGATCAAAGATCAAACTGGGTTACGTAACGCGACTCCACTCTACCTTCTATCTTTATCAACATCTAGCTGAAGAAACAAACGCGTGAACCATGCGATAAGTTAGCTACGATCGAGATCTCTAACATACAGAATACAGAGTAGAGTTTTTGATTACAACATTGTGACCAACCATAATTATTTTGAGTTTTGCAAAATTCGTTAATACATATATATATATATGTATATATATATATTGATAGCATAAAAATAATCCTGAATATTCAGATTCGTCTATCAATGTTGCCTCTTGGATCGAATAATTAAACATAATATGATATTAAAAAGGAATTTTTTTTCTTTATTTTTTTTTTTTTTTTTTTTTTTTTCAATATCTATATCTTTATCATATGAGAAAAAACAAAAACTATGGCCAATCTTTATATGTAATCTGTCTTTTCTACTTCAAAGGTCAAAATGCGTACCATGTTCTTCCAGTAAGACAAAACTCACTGAGTCGAACCACGTATCATTGGACGTTTAGTACGGTAAATATGATTTACAGAGAACACTCACTTTTCTAAGTGTTAGTGTCAGAATCGTAAAATGATCGTCTATGTGCTTTCGGTACTGAACAGACTGGAAATAAGTAAAACTGTAGATCTTGGAATAACCAAGCACTGTAGTACTATAATATCCTAAGGCAAACGCTGTATGACTCATCCGTGCTTTCACGTTTCAATTTTTTTTACGATTTCTCGAACGCATCGAAATGTTCATTATTCACTTAAAAATAGATCGAATGTTTGCGAGGTTAAACATCGGACCGACATATCGCAAAGATTCTCTGGAGATTGTATCAAATGAGATATCTTTACGCTATTCGAAAAAAAAAAAAAAAGAAAAAAAAAGAGGAAGAAAGAAAGAAAGAAAGAATGTTAAACACTAGAACAGTATCAGCAACTTATTTAATCTATAAAACAAAATTGCTATATCGCAAAACTTTTCGTAGAATGAAAAGATCTTCAACGTCTTATCATTTCAATGATAAAACGTAATAAAAAAAAAAAAAAAAAAAAGACTTTCAATTTATAATACATTTATACCATTCTTACTTCAGTTATTCAAACAATTTTATAAAATATTTTCTATCCGCGTCACTATTCTAAAGATAATATAAAATAATAATGAAAGAAGACTTTGAAAAACGTATATAGAAATGAACTTACTCGTTTGCAAGTTACCCCTTGGCTTGGCTCCGAGTATTGCCAAGTTAACGTTGGCCTTGCGACCATCGATGATGGGATTAGGATCCTTGCAGGCTCTCTCAGCAGCCGCTCTGTCTCCCATGATAACCTATGAGCAAAATCGATTGATCCAATACGTCTTGATACCTTGTACGTGATCGTCGTATTGTAAGGAATAAATAAATGACGTGAACAAAAATACTTTCGTTAATCAACAAGAATGACGTAAGGTCGATGCTCGAATTTCCATGTTATCTAAAGTAGACTAATGATAAGACGAAGAACAGGTTCTTCGTCCGAGTTTTATCCCGTTTATACATTCGTGACATTCGCTAAAAAAAACTTTATCGGCAAGAGAACACCGTGTGAAAGTTAGTCCATTTCGGACAAGACCATGCAAAACTAGTTCACTATGATTTACGAGTTTATCGATAGGGACCGGATTTCCTTCACGGAGAAACAAACTCGATTCAAGTCGTAAATCATACGAGCATAAGCTCCGATGAGATTAAAAGTATGTACATACGTATTTCTTCGTGTGTACTTTCATTCGACTAGATATTAGTAATTCATTCTATTATAATAAGCTTCATGTTCGATGATAACGGCCTACAGTAAAGTCTATAGTGAAATTAAACTCGTACGAATAAATTTTTTCAATACTAAAAACATCCTCATTAATTGTTATTGTAATAAATCTGGTTAATTAAACGTTTTGTTAAGAACAATTTCTTTTTTCCTTTTGATAATAATTATCAGTCCAATCTGTTTATGCATCCAAATATGGTTAAGATATACGATACAATGATACAAACAAATGATACAAATGATTACTCACGAAACCGTAGCCCCTGCTTTTTCCAGTCTGTCTGTCGGTGATGACAACGGCTTCCTCGATATCCCCATAAACACTGAAATGTTCCCTGAGACTTTTATCGGTCGTATGATAAGGTAGACCGCCAACGAATAACTTAGTCCAGGTGGTATCTTTTTGCTGAGGTGTGGCACCCGCAAGAGCACCCAGCCCGGAAACAAGCTCGTCCGGGCCTGGTGCTCCCACAGCGCCCACGGCACTGAGACCGGCGGCACCGGGCATCAACATCCTCCAAATTTTGGCGATGTCACCGCCGGACGACAAAACCACTTGATCAATCTTGACAATTTATTTGGTACTTTAGGGATGAAAAGAAATCAGGCGTGCCGTTGGTTTAACAGCATCTAGGTCAAACTAACGCAAGGTTGCCCTTTCTGGAAATATAAAATAGTAATAATGTGAAAACATGTTCCAATTGGATAAAATTATCCTTAAATGTTAACTGATTTTATGTCATATGATTTCTTTCCCAGAGAATATAATAATATTTTCTAATCGTTCAAAATTAATCATTAACTCGACATTAAATATCGCCTAATCTTAATTCCTTAAATCCCGTTGATTTTTTTTTTAAATATTTACTTTGTATAATCTTTAAAAATCTCCCAGTTCTAAACTATTCAACGCATCCTGTTATTGTCGTGCAGAAACGATCGAAAAGGAACGAAAACGGTTTTCCCTTCGTCACGAGCCATTTCTTTCTCTTTTTCTCTTTCCCTCTCTCTCTCTCTCTCTCTCTCTCTCTCTCTCTCTCTCTCTCTCTCTCTCTCTCTCTCTCTCTCTCTCTCTCTCTCTCTTTCTCTCGACGAATCGATGACTTCAGCATGTACAAAGCGAACAGATAAAAATCCCCCTTTGCACGGAAGCCGCGAGAGAAGGAGAAGGAGAAAGAGAAAGAAAGAGAGAGTGAGAGAAAGACAGAAAGAGAGAAAGAGAGAAAGAGAGAAAGAGAGAAACACAGAAAGAGAGAGAACTAGCTAGAGAAGTCTCGTCGAGGAAGGAGAAGAAAAGGGCAAGGAGGAGGGAACCCTGACCTCCATTCAAGGTTGGAAGAGCCTGAAAAAGGGAGGTAGCACAGCTTAAGGCCTATGCCTTGCTCAGGTAGACCGAGTATAGGGTATTTTTCGTAAGGTTCTCTCTCGCCTTTCGAGTTTCAGCGATGGAGCCTGCAGAAACGGAAGGTCCTCTCTTTCTCCCTTTCTCTCCCTCTCTTTTCATCTCTTTTCCTCCCTCTTTGAGAGCTGCCTGAAGCGGGCTGCGTCCCTCTCTCATTGTGCACACCAGGCCTCGGCAAGGACCCAACGTGTACCTCCCTCTCCGTTCCTCCCAACACAGCTCGTCTCACCTAGGTTTAGTCTCTCCCTGACCGTCGTTACCCCCACCACAAACAACACCGGGCCCTTTTACTCGGGAACCGACGTCCGTTCGTTCGTTCGTTTCTGCCGAATCCCCCAAAACGATCCGGCAGCTGCTGCAGAAAACCGGTGCAGCACTGCGTATAATCACATTGTTGTAGTGCGTTCGGCTCCTTTCCTTCTCCTCCGCCTCCCCCTCCCCCTTCCCCACCTTCTCATCCTCATCCTCCTCCAACTTCTTCTACTCCTCCACTAACCTTTCCCACCCTCTCTCTCTTTCTCTATCCCTTTTTGCCCTCTCTTTCGGAACGTCCTAGACGTCCTCCTCCTAGTCGCAAACCTCACCAAGACGATCGGTTGGGCAATAAAAGCTCCTTACCTGAATGTAACAACGATTATAAACAACAACGACCATAAGCTAAATGGCATTATTTGACGAATACAACCTGAACGTTATCATGTAAAAGTCTAACACAAAAATTGTCCCTGCGAATTTAACGAGCGTTGACTTAACTGTCTTTGAAAAGATATAATAAATGCCGATGGACGAACTTGTAACATTTTATTTATCGTCAATAATGTAACTGAGATACGTCGAAAGATAATTTTCTTTGTCAATAAAAAAAAAACTTCGAAAAGGAACACATAATTATTATATGTTAAAAAGAAAATCTTTACGTCTGATATGTTTGAACATTCTATATCTTACGAAAAAGCATATCTGTTAATCCGAAGGATCAAATATTTATATATAAACATTAATGTTCATATATGAAAATTATATTTTATATAACTTTAACCTCGGAAATATATCTGTCATTTTACGACATTACTTTTAAAATAACATTCATTTTCAAAATAATCTTTATTGATTTATGTAACTGGTTGTAACAAATTGCTATTTCTTTTTTTTTTCTTTCTTTCTTTCTTTCTTTCTTTCTTTCTTTCTTTCTATGAAAATTTACAATTGTCATTGTTTCAATATGACCATAGATGACCAATACTATATATCTAAAAACCAAAAGTAACGGGTATTTGAAAAACCTTTCATTCTTTCCAGTTGTCCCTTCAGGTAGACGGTTAGAACCCTAGGTAGAGAAAGTACTGCTTCGAGAAAGAACAGCCGTTAAGCGGGAACACAGCTGAGTTAGTCATAACTCGATCTTCGTCAAATCGATTACTCACTCTGACACAATAGAACTTCACGTCGTTTGATGGTAGTAAAGTGAACGCACTAGGATAAATTAAAATTTTCGATGGCATAGGACAAATATCCTATATCATCGTCACGACGTATATAAGCCGTTTTATCGCGCGTTCGATGCTGGCCGATTGCCACGCGCTCAATTTTGCCCACGAAAATATCTTCTCGGCCAAAGTCACAAAGGCCAGACAGAGAAAGAAATAAAGAAGTTTATTATACTAAAGCTACGAATCTTACGAGTATATAGACAGTTAAAACTTGGTGGAGTGAGGGCTACGGGGGTTGGTGTGCAGAAAGAGTGAGAGGAGGGGGGGGGGAGGTTGAGGGGAGAAAAAAGAAAAAAATAATTATATCCGAAGTAAAATCTCTTCGAAAGCGAAAAAGGAAAAGTAAATAAATTTTTTTATAGTACACTGAAATATGTTCTACAACGTTTTACAACAAGCATTATAATAATAATTACAATGTGAATTTGAGGGGAAAAAAACAAATCGTTATTTAAATTTACAAGTGGCAAGTAAAAAAAAAAAATAGAGAAAGAGAGAGAGAGAGAGAGAGAGAGAGAGAGAGAGAGAGAGAGAGATCAGAAAATTAGAAGACAATTTTATTGGCGATTTATCACGGGAACTTTTTCTCGTCAACTTTTAAAAATTTCGAAAGAGAGAGTTTTCAATGGGCAGCACGACGAAACATCGATAACACGTTTATCGAATTGTTTGCATCTCATGTGGAAACACTTGTTGAAGCACGATCAATGAGGAGGTAAATGCGTACGCACGATGACCACTTTTTGCGCACATTTTTCAAAATCCAATTGAAATTCAATTTTAATCGATTAAATCGGAGAAAACAATGTTTACTCGTCGAGAAAATATGCATTAATTAAATGAGAAAATGGATGGATGTATCATTTATACGCTCGTCGTAAAAATATTATTTCTTACTAAAATACATTTATCTATATATCGTAGAAAAAAGAGACAAAGAAAAAAAAAAAAAAATAAAATTATGATAATATATTAAAAATATGCATACTCATATTTAAAATGACAGTCAATCGAAAATGTAATATATCTCGAAACATATGAAAATAATTTTCTATCGTCATAAAATTGACCAATGCGTTAATTATCGATTAATCTTCTACTGTTTAATCGAGTCAATCTGTTTTTACAATTATTCTTAATGATCTATAAACTTAATATTAATTTTATTCGTTAATTATCGAATAAAGTAGAATCAAGAAAAGAAAAGAAAAGAAAAAAAAAAAAAGAGAGAAAGAAAAAAAGAAGAGAAAAAAAAATAGAAAAATCCTCATTGGAATAGAAGCAAAAAAGACTTTAGTCGCTTCGATGGTACAAAGATTATCGTTTATGTTTTATCAAATCGTTTGTTTTTTTTTCTTCTGTTTTTTTTTGTCTTTTTTTTTTTTAAAGAAAAACATCTCAATATATATATATATATATATATATATATATATATAAATATATCTTCGATCTACGAAAGGTTGGTAAACATGGTTTAGAATACTTAATATCTCTCATTTTTATCGATGTAAAATCTTTGTCGTGAAGAAAAAAAAGAGAAAAGTAAGGAAGATAAAAAAAAAAAGAGAAAGAAAGAGAAAAAGAAAGAAAGAAAGAAAGAAAGAAAGGAAGAAAGAAAGAACGGCCATTCGGGCAAAGTGCCGAGGGAGATTTCCAGGCGGATCGTGTTGCCTGAGGCAGGCAGCCTGGTCCAACTCGAAAAAGTTCGCCGTTCGTCGTGTAAACACAGACTTTTCCTTTAAATCCTGTATGTCTACGGTTGTGGAACCATCGAGCATGATTCTCAACGCCATAATAACCAGCTAGCGAAAGTAGTCCTTTTTCGAGTGGCTAACTTCAATCGCGTTATAATGAACATATTTCTCGAAAAGTATACAATTACAAATATGTACTTTATACGAAGATGAGAGAGAGAGAGAGAGAGAGAGAGAGAGAGAAACGTCGAATGAAGAAGGAAAAATCGTCTGGTTTAACAAGCAACGATCGAACACGAACCGATCGAGACACCGTTGAGAAGCGAATGAAAAATAAACAAACTGCCTGTACACGTTGTATTTCTCATTACACATATAGCATAGTGTATATGTGTATGTATATATGAATACTATA
>NC_062194.1:4555027-4645027 GCF_912470025.1 Vespa velutina
AGAGTGAGAGAGAGAGAGAGAGAGAGAGAGAGAGAAAGAGAGAGACAGAGAGAAAGAGGGAGAAAGAGAGAGAGAGAGAGAGAGAGAGAGAGAGATAGATAGATAGAGCGAGAAAGAAGAAAGATGGTGGTCTTCCCTTTTCTTTTCTTTCACCCTTCGAAGTAAAATCGTGAAGAAGAAGACGAACAGGGCACCGTGAACGATCGCCACGGAAGATTCATAACTACCGAGAGTAACCGAGGCAAGCCGAATTGTACCGAGGTAGAAAGGTATCAGCTGTTCGAATTATTATCGTCGTGGAGGACGGCAGATGTTCGCCAACCTGAAACGCTCCCTCGAAGGCTTTGAACCCGCTGATCTCTTTTCTTTCGTACGAACGAAAAACCTTTCGAGAAAAGCCCGCCGACCTTCCCAGCTGCGTCCGATTCCAATGCGTTTATACACATTTCCTTTTTTTTTCTTTATTTTTCTTTATTTTTTTTTCTTTATTTTTTTTTCTTTTCATTTATTTTTTTTTTTTTTATTTCTTTCTCTTTCCTCTCTTTCACTTTTCTCTTATCTCTCTCTTTCTCTCTCTTTCTTTCTTTCTTTCTCTCGGTATAAGCAATATAATTATTACTTAGAGCGAAAAACAATGATCAGAATGATGAAATTAAACATAATCAAAAATCTTAATTCTCAGAGATTCAAAGTTTCTAATAATAGTTACATATATGTACAATGACATATACTAATTATATTCGATATATCGTCGACCAGTTAATATATATTTTTATAAACGATAGATTAATTATAAAAAAAAAAACAAAAGAAAAAAAAAAATAAAAAATTAATGATCAAAATAAAAGTAATCCGTTTAATTTTGTAGAAATTGATATTTTCACGGATTACATATTTTTCAAGATTTCTCAATACATAAGATACTTTACGAACAGTGGATAGAGGCAATGAGGAAGTTCTGTTTATTTATCGGCTCTTTTCAGCCTTGAAATAAATAATGTTCGAACACGTTACTGGTGGAATTTTGCTTGAGCTAATGTCGAATGTTAAAACAAACTAAGGGATTACAGTTTTATCGTGTTCCATATTTCAACAGTTTTCTAAACGACGAACGACCGATCATAAACCTTGAAAAGTTGGGGAGCTAACAACGAAGGTAGGGATGATTTCGAGTGCGTCGTAGCAAACAAACTCTGCCGTATTTCGTGTTTTATAAAATATCGCTATTTCAAGTATTAATACTTAGCTTAGTTCTCTTATTTTCAATTCATTCTGATTTTGGAATACCTTCTCTTTTCCCACACTTTTTCTTTCATATTTCTCTCATATTATATAAATATATGTATATATATATATATGCGTGTGTGTATATATATATATATTAATAAGGTAATACATAATAAGAATATTTGAAAAAGAAGAAAAAGAAAAGAAAGGGGAAAAGAAAGAATACATTTTCAAAATTTACACTAATCAAGTACAGTAAAACCTGGTTTTGTGCGGTCCTTTTTTATGCGATTGGTTTTGTGCGATTTTATTTATGTGCAATTTTTTTCGTGCGATTTATTTTTATGCGGTATATGAATCTTAGAGGCGTTAGCACCAATTTAATATTTCTTATCAATGTACATATACATGTTGTGGACGAACTCTGATTACGTGGATATATGCAGGGATTCAGATTTCTAAAAAATTGGAAACGCATTTTCTTAAAATAGATAACAATACGGAAAGACGCTTAAAATTCCAAAAAGAGCTGAGATCATGCATGTCTCGCTATCGTGACGTTTACAAGCAATTGACTAGTCGACCGTCGTCACAAAAACTGATCACTGACTTTATGGTATCAAAAAACAAATCAATTGAAATACTATCTTCAAGCGACGAAAGCGATTTTGAACCAATTCATCATATAAGAAGATGCACGTTTTGGATTACGACGAGTAGCACCAAACTATTTAATGTATAATTTGAAAACTTCTCCATGTATATGTACAATGAAGAATTAAATATTTTTACAATTTCTTCAAGTCTAATTTAATTATTTAATTTAATTGAAAGCATTCTCTTATCTATTTCATAAATCATTGATGTATTTTCGATGCGGTCCCTGTCCACCGCATAAAAAAATTTTAGATAGTATATCGTACAAAGTTGTTTATTATATGTAAGAATTTATAAAATTTTCGAATATTTTTTTGTACGATTTCTTTTATGCGGTCCCTATCCACCGCATAAAAACAGGTTTTACTGTATATAAGAATAACAAAATGTTGTATTAATTAATAATTAAATTACAAAGTTAAGGTACGTTAAAGTGATCGTAAAGATCTGTTACGATATATCATAGGATGTAACAAATATACTATTAGAATTCGATAAATATAAGAATTGATTTGCGTTGTGAAATTAATGGAGAAGTTTTTGCTTTGTGTTAACTGATAAATAAATATATAATCGGAGAATAAAGTTGCTCTGGAACATTGCTATGAAATAATTCAGCAGAGAAGGTAATTAGTGAAATTTTTTAAATGATTTGCAAGTCAAATAAGAAATACGTATGGTCGTGGCGATATTTTATGTAGGAAAAAAAAAAAAGAAAAAAAAAGAAAAAAAAAGAAAAAAAAAGAAAAAAAAAAGAAAAAAAAAAGAAAGAAAGAAAAGAAAAATAGTACAAAGTCGAGCTAAAGATTTTGAAACGCTAGAGTGAATGTACATGTGTATGTATGTAGGTACGTTAGGAAACGAAACAACGACGGATTCATCGTCGTTGGCGTTACGGTAACGTCGTCACGATAAAAGCGAAAGTTTCCGCAAGTTTCCGTGTGTATCGCATCGCTTTCTGCTGTGGCCCATCGAAGCGCGATTTTTTTCTTTCCATTCACTGAGTTCTCGCTCGCGACTCTGTTCATATTTCAATAATCTTTACAGAACACAAGGAAGATCTTCGTTGTAAAGGCAGTACATTGTTTTATCATATTTTGCGCTTCGACGATTAACGATCACTCGTCGATAACTTCGTTGCGTATCAGATTCGATCGTTTCGCTTTCTTCTCTCAAAAGTATCGCGAGCGTTCATTTTCGTGCTCACCTGCTTACTTTTAAAATCCTTTAATTTCCTATTTCATTATATTTTTTATTTTTCTTTTCAGTATCACAGACATGAAATATATATTTTAATTATTTTGAATTTATTTGATGTTAAAAATTATTTTATATATATATATATATATATATATATATATTCATGTGTTTATATTTACACACACACACACACACACACACACACACACACACACACACACACACACACACACACACACACACATATACACACACACATATATATGTATATAAACATGTTATATACATATATATGTATAAACATATTATACATATATATGTATATAATATGTATATATTATTTTCTTTTTTTCTATTCTAGTTTCACTTGATATAATCTATCTATCATAAGTATATGTTATGTCATAAATTATGTCATCGGTTTTCTACTGTACTTTGTCGTCAACAATTGCTATATAATTAATATTACAATATTTGCGAATCTCTCTCTCTCTCTCTCTTTCTTTCTCTATTTCTCTTTTAAAAACATTCGAAAAGTAAAATTTTCAAATTGGAGTAACCTGTGATCGATATGAGACTCAATGTGTTAAATATCTCTTTCTTTTTCTCTCTCTCTCTCTCTCTCTCTCTCTCTCTATCTCTCTTTCTCTTTTTCTTATGATATAGTTGCATCGTCTTCATCGTAGTCGTAGTCATCGTCGTCGTCGTCGTCGTCGTCGTCGTCGTCGTCGAGAAAGGAGACCCCATAGGTTTGTGGCACGCGCTGCCAGCTGCCCCACAGCTGTCTCTCCTCCGTCGTCCCCCAAACCCTACAAAGTCCATGGTTCTTAGCCGGGCGTGCTTTGCGTCTACGCATATCCACACAGAAAACGGACCGTTTCGTTTCTCCGTTTGCCGTGCACATGTCGCGTGAACGCACGCGGGCGCCCGCGCGCGCGCACGCTTGCACGAGCACGCACGGCTCTGTCTATGTCAGTGCACGCGCGTACTGCACGCGCGTGATGCACGCACCGACGCTTAAACTTCTGTCCGCAGGGCTGTCTCTTAATTACTTTTTCTTTTCTTTTCTATTTCAACATTTTCGAAATCGCTGAAAAATTCGTGCAAAATGTCACGCAAACATCATTAAAATTCAAGCCAACGTAGCTAACAATTTTTTTTTATAAAAGCGAGAAAACAATCATTTATTTTTATCTTATCGATCCTACTGTCTGTGAGCAAAAGAGAGAGAGAGAGAGAGAGAGGGAGAGAGAGAGAGAGAGAGAGAGAGAGAGAGAGAGAAAGATAGAGAGAGATAGAGAGAGTGACCTTAATTTGAGAATTGATAAAGTGAAATATATAATAGTAGATATATATATGGAAACAGATAAATAAATAAGAAAATGTAATTAAGATGATATCGTGCACTGTACTTATCAGGTTTATCATTATTAACGAAAACTTATGTACTATATTGAAAAAGTATTTGATAGCTCTTGTAAACTCTTCTCGTTCAGTTGGCGTACGATGCTAATGTCGTCCCTGGCGATGCATACTCGATCGGCAGGCTCACCCTTTGCTCACTGCTAAACGCGGAACGACAAAGAAGACGGCCACCGGCGAGAATGGGGTAAAGGAAAGGGGTAGGGAGGAGGAGGGAAGAAGATTCGCGGGAAGATCCGTTGCGAAAAGTGATTCTAAAATCGCGCTCGTAGTCGGTTGCTAACGTTTAAACTAACATTTCTATACATATGTATGTACATATATTACATATGTACCTATATTCTTTCCAGTTGTATATAATAATGTATATATATATATATATATATATATATATATATATATATATATATATCTGATTATATAAGATACGCGAATGATTAATTATAAAAACGGATTGGACAGAATTGAACCAATATTAAAATTGTTTGCAAAGTATTGCGCAATGGACAATGATATAACACCTACATAACATAATCATTTATTCGTTTCTTCAATTATTCATTATAATTAACAATTATATAAATAATTTATTCACTGATGTCATTGAATAAGTAGAAATTAATAAATATATTTATCACAAAAATATTATCCCTATTATTACTATTATTATTATATTGTCCTACGTCTATATACATATATATATATATATACACACGTCTTTCTACATTCATTGATAAAACCATTTTAACAAAAGGATTTCAAGATAAACCTTGTACCAGTTAACCGTTGCACTAGATTCTAACCGGCCGGAAATTCATACACTAGCATATTCAATCTATTTAAATAAAAATTGAAACGTTTCCTGCTATTGAAATCTAAGTGATGTATAAACTTATAAAATAAGCATATGTTTATACATATATGTATATATGTAGCAATAACGCATACATATAATGTTATTGGAATACCGTAAGGGGCTTTATATTTGCGGTTTCCCGTCCGGCTCGTCCAACGTGTACTCGCAGGAAATAGTCCTGAAGTGTCCTAGAGGATACAGGGCTATTAGGTTTCGCTTTGAAAAATGGTGGAACATGAGGGAGAAAGAGAGAAGAAGCTACATGATAAAAAGAAAGAGAAGAAAATGGAAAAGACGCGGAGACATCAGAAGAAGAAGACGAGGTGGTGTAAGAGTTCGTAAAAAAAAAAAAAAAAAGAAAAAAAAAAGAAAACCAAAAAAATGGAAAAAGAAGAAAGGAAGAAAAAAGAGAGAGAGAGAGAGAGAGAGAGAGAAGGAGAGAGAGAGAGAGAGAGAGAAGCACAGTATATGAGCCAAGAACCGGAAAGCCCAGGGCGTTCAACCCTGACACTCGACGTATATTTAGATTTAAAGAGACCAGATCTAATTCGATATATCTTAGGTATCCTCGAGGCGTGCCGACAAAGTACCGCTGATTTTCCTCGATCGATAGACTCGATCATTGGAATTCTTTACGAAGACTGCAAGTATATCGTGGATAGGCAAATTCACGCCTTTGGCGTGCCTGTTGATAAGTAAGAGAGAAAAGAAAGAGAGATATAGGGATGAATAGACATACGTTGAAAGCTTGAAGGATAATAACGCGGTTAAATATTCTTCTTTCGAGTGAGATACGTGATTCTATGTTTTCTGTAAAAAATGATTCCTTATTTTTAATTAATTATTTACGTTATATACGTTAATATACGATGGGAACAAATTTGTCGATGGGACGTTGAAAATATATCAATCGTATATTTGTACGTTTTGGTTTCTGATTTTTTTTTTTTTTTTTTTTTTTTTTTTTTTTGATCTGTCAAAACGGCAGATTAATTAGCAAATATAAAATGTGCGATCGGCAATGGAAAAAAAAAAAAAAGAAAAGAAGAAAAAGAAAAAAAAATTATCGTCGCGAATTATAATAAAAATGATAGTTATATCAATTATTAATGGAAAAAAAAAAAATACAGAGTTACGGAAATACAATTCGTCGTCTTTCTAGGACAATGATTTATGATAACTCGTTCAAAAAGGAACGTCGTTCGTTAAGCCCGTCGGCGCGAAATCAGCTGATAGTATCAGCTGCACCAAAAAGTGCTTACCACTTCCGTAAAGGAAGTTGATCGTTTCCTATGCTACGCGTTGTTGCATAATCGTGCACGCGATTCCGCGTTCACCGGAGCTGTTCGATCCATCCTGTGTGTTTTATATGTATATCTATATGTTAAGACTTTTAGCACGTGGCAAACTTTATCTTTGTCGCATTGTTATCGAAAAAAACGTGAATTATCATAATCTATTACAGAATAAAATCGGCTACTTTTAATGAGTATTTATTAATATAAACAAGAGATATTTTTCTTATTTGTTAAATAGATATCAATATCAAATTTTATCATGTTTAAATTAATATATGTTTATTAAAATGCGATGCTTATGAATTAATATTACAAGCGTAATAACGTGTAACGATGATGATGATGACTATGGTTATGTAATAATGACAAGGAAAAAAAAAAGAAATATTGTGTTTTGAGATAAGTAAAAATTCAATTGCATACAATTAAAAATAATTCTCTCCTCGGAATATTAATTTATATATATATATATATATATATATATATATATATATATATAAAATTTGATTAATAATTATCGTAGAAATCGGTATAATGAGAAAATAATGGAATAGAAAAATTCTAAAAATGTTCGAAACGATATTAAATGAAAAAAGTTTGGAAAGAAAAATAATAAAAAAATCGATTGAGGATCGTGAGTGAAAATTCGCAATGTACTCGTGTGCCTTTGCAGATACAATACCAGAACGGTGGCGGCAGCGGCCTTCTCGAAATAGACGAGAAGCCCGGCCCTCCAAACTCGTCCGAAAATAAAACAGGTTTCTTCGTTGGGAGCTGCCGCGAGTCGTCCAATTGGTCGGCATGGACTGACGGAAGAGCGAGTCGTGTATTAAATCCGAGACAAGGCGGAGACTGTGCGGAGACGAGCCGTGATTTATTTCCGATTATTCTTCTCTCATATATACGGTGTTAAAAAGAAGATCTTACTATCAAACTAAAGAAACGGTTAAGAAATAGAAATAGAAATAGAAATAGAAATAGAAATAGAGAGAAAAAAAAAAAGAAGAAAAAACGGAGCAGTTCGAAGTGCACTCGCATCGTTTCATTTTGATAATGCAATTGATTAGCATCCTTGTGTTCATATGATAAAATAAAATAAACAAATGGATTGCCTATGTTTTTACTACGAGTGATACTGAGTGAATTGCATTATCAAAAAAAAAAAAAAAAATAAAAGAAAAAGGAAATAAAAGAAAGAAAAGAAAGAAAAGAAAAGAAAAGAAAAAACGTAAAAAATATCATTTCTAATCTACTTGTTCTTTAAAATCATTCAATTCTCTTTAACATATCGTATATACATATGTATATGTAGTAAAACATATTATATCTATATAACCGCTACTCGATTCCGTGACAAATTATTTGTGTTACAGTTTCAAGGATTTTCTGCGTCCATATGATCACGCACGAATGTCCAAACAATTGTGCAAATAAAGTCCCGTGAAATGTCACCTAAGAGCGGCTGTAAAAACGCGATTCTCTTATCTCTTTCTCTATCGGGGTTATAAGTATCTATCGTCAAAATGTAATCATGTCGAATAGTTATAAATATACATACACGTTCGTACATATTTTCGTTCGAATGATAAAAATGATGATAATGATACAGTTAATGCGAATTCACGAGAAGAGAGATAATTTAATAAATTTAAAGTCACGATTAGTATGTTGATTCTTTTGTAAAATTAAAGTCTTCTCGAAATCTTCTAAACATTTTTCTTTAAATATCTATATTAACGTAATTACGTGGATTTACTTATAAAGTTAATATCTTCTCGATATCGTTTAAACGTTCTTCTTTAAATACATTAACGCTAATAGTCAATGTCACACGCACATATACATATATATATATATATATATATATATATATATATATATATATATAGAAATATATATATATATATAGAAATATATATATATAGAAATATATATATATATATTTCTTGTTATAGTTTCATTTTATTATGATATAGATTGGTATAAAAAAATTTTATCAAACTTTTAACATTCATAATTATTTACTCGATAAAAAATTCAGATTAAAAGATGTTGATACATACATACGTGTCGATATAATAACGAAATTCTTTAAACACAACTGGATGACGTCTTATAAAAGATTTCGCACTGTTTTCTTTTCAAAACCTGATGATAGCAATGTAATATTATTTTGATTTAAGAGAAATATTGTTTGACGAATATACGACCGATCGGGAACTGTTCACTTTGTTGACAGACGAAATTCTTACAGAGAATTATTCTCATAGTTATGACTGTACGGAGGTCGCTGATACTAAACACGTTTTGAACTCTACAATGTTTTCAGAATATGTCCTTAACGATCAATTCTAAGAGAAAATAATACCAACAATATAATCTGTATTTATTAAACTTACGTTTCTCTTGAAACATTTTTTATTCGAAACATTCTTATCGACGTAAAATGTTAAACGTAATTATTCTAAATAACATAACGATATTGATAATTGAAATAATATTAAAATAATAGAAACGTTAATGTCAAAATATGAAGAATAATGTTTGACACCATTTTTTCAATTTTCTTTTGTTTATCTATAAATTTTCAAAGAAAAAATAGATACATATAAGTATGTATATATATATATTTTTTTTTTTACATTCTCCCAAGAAGATAGACGCATATGAAAAATAATAAAAATTTATATATATTTATGTATATATGCATATATATATATATATATTAAGCTATTACCTAAAACTAATAAGTAGATCTAAAAATAAAAATATTTACTTTAACATAGGGAAAATGAAAAATGTGTTCTACAAATCTGTTCTGCATAACCATGTTTTTTAAAAACTAAAACTGAACATTCATTCGGCGGTATAATATTCTCAATGATAAGATGAACATTCTGCTAGATCTGTGTATGTATGTATATATATATATACATATATAGATGAAATTAATTATACTTTACAGGTTTGAACTGATTGACATATGGCGGAGAATTATTATCAGACGGGTATACATATCGATCGAAATCGTTACTCGAATAATCTGATAGATGTTCGGAGAAAAATGGCCCGGAAGGATATGAATTAGGAAAGGAATTTGAATAAAAATTGTATCTTTCATCGGGATAAAAATTGGCAGGTCTTTCGTAAGGTAAATGATAATTGATTGGATTATGTTCCTGATAAACGGGTGGTAGCATATCAGAAGTGAGATCAATATTATCTATGTTTTGTGGATTACCATCGTAATAACCAAAAAATGGCGAAAATGTTGTATTATTTTTCATCGTCGTTGAATTTGTCATGGTTACGTTGATAGTGGTAGATTGAGATGTAGAATCAGATATTGTAGTAATATCACTGTTTGGCCTGGAAGTCGTTGAATTGTTGACTTTAGTTTTTCTTCTGTTTGTGGTCGCTCTCGAATTATCGGCATCTTCTTGAAGATCTTCGAAATCGTACACCGTAGTATCCTCGTTCGATACATTATGTGCTTTTTCCTCGGATTTCTTTTGTGTTTCACACGTAACAATTTTGTTCATCATCTGTAAAAATGACAAAGTGGAACTTATTATTTCACAGAGATAAGAATAATAGTAACGGAATCGAAATTGCCGATAGAAAAGAAATACGGAAAGATCGTAAACTGCGATCTCAATGAACAATCGTAAAAGATCTATCGTAGATTATCCGAACGGTAAGATAATTATCTACGTATAAAAGTGTAAAGACGGATAAATAGAAAGACATTGAAATGTATGTCATGTGATTCATCGTTCTGGTTTCAATATGATATTTGTTAAATTCTTACCTCTCCTTCTGTTTTTCTATTGACACTGCTACTAATAAGAGATTCCGCACTTTCGACGCGATTTTCGAAACGACTTGAAGATTTTGATTTATCTGTTTTCTTTTTTTCCACTATATATTCCTCCTCCTCGCTATCATCAGAATCAGATGGTCGCTTGTCGCCGAGCACAGTAATTATTTGATCCGGACGATCGGCCCCATTTTGTTGAGACGATCCACTAATGAGAGATTGTAATTTTAAAGGATCAAGAAAAGGATAGAATCCCAAAGGAGTATGGTATAGATAAGGATGAGGTACAAAAGGATAAGGATCGTAATAAGCGGCTAAATAAGACCCTTGTTTCGAAGGAAGAAAATTCATGGCTATTGAGGCTTGAGGAAGCTTTGCATAGGCTTTCACAGTTGATGAAGCAGCACCAGCGAGTCCACCAAAACCAAGTCCGGCTAGAAAAGCTAAACTTCCTAAGAATTTCGACTTCCGCTTGTTAAACATTTCCATAGTATTTATTTTATCGTTTTCATGCTTTTCCGTATTTTTGATATTCATTGATTCCAATCGTTTCGATAACAGACTTGACCATGATATTTCCTTTGCCAACGAATGACTGTCATTATTTTTTAAAATCATCGTATTTTCGGGTTTGAGCGCCTTCGTGACGTCATCGCTATTCACTCCTACAAAAATTCGCCAATAAAATATTAATTTAATTTAAACGTTTTACGAATTATTATAAAATATTTTTGTTTGTTTGTTCTATTTCTTACCTCTACTGCAAAGAATGACGATTGAAAATAGAACGATTAAGGAGCTCATCCTCGCTTTGCTGTGATCGATTCAAAAGTGAAGAGAAACTCGAGTGGTTCACTAGACCAACTTTAAAATCTGCGGGTTACCCTCATGTTCGAGAAAGTGTGTTTCCTAGATATCGGAATAAATAAGATAATAGCGTGACTCTAGAAGCTTCCCTATTATAAAATGTGGGCTATAGACGGTCACTTCCTAATAACATAATTATTTTGATATTAATTAAAAACTCTCCGAATTTATATTTATCGATATAAAACAAATGTATGATTGTATGCCATCGAAAATACAAATTATATTATGTATTTATAATTTTATAAAAAAAGCTCAAACTTGTATCGAATAAAATTATTAATAAAAGATCTCGTAGCGCGTATGCTATCATATTGTAGATTTAAATTTAGCGCGCACAGATGAAAGATGCGCGCGCAAAATGTAATAGCCGAACGATTCCCTCACTTTTTCCTCCGCCATAAGTGAAGATCTGGTGTTGAATCGTCAAAATATTTTGTTACAAAAAATGATTGAAAAGGAAGAACAGAATGATGAAAGTAATGAAAAAAATGTAGAATTAGACTTTTCGACATCAGAGAAACAAGAAGCGCGTGCATTCTTACGAGAACGTTTTCTACGTGTGATAACTGGTATTGTCGGTAAGTTTTCTCGGTTTTTCATCAGTTTATATATATTTTCATTTAATCATAATAACAACAATAACGTTAAGATCGATTGTATTTTTCGAATAAATATTCTATTTTTACAATAAATCGAGACAATAAATAATATTGTAACCTATTTCTATTCGAAGTAATACTTGAATATGGCGCCAATAAAGAGACTCCATTTTTGTTTAACTTATATAATGCGCGATAGGAGAAAATTCAAATAATTTTTTTAAGAAATTTCAATGATTTTATATATCTATAAGTGAAATATAATACCTAGGATTATATATATAGACTAGTATCTATGTGATTTGTTTGAACACATTGTTCTGAAAATTCTTCTGTTATTTTGTCATATTTTCTTTGTCTTACAGGTAAAAAGACAAAATTTAGTTTATATGAAAATTCACACGTTGCTGGTGAATTTCGTGGTTCCGACATTGATTGCCTGGAATTATTTGTGAGGAATTTGGAGACACCACTTGGAATAATCCCAGAAGCTATTCTCAGAGTGAACGACATAATCTCCATGAATGTTAATGACATTACAAGCAATCAATAATAAAATTATTCTAAGAGGTAGGTAAATCACACATTTCTGTTCGCATTCTTATATTAATTATGATATAAGTATTTTTTTATCATATAGTAGTAATCTATTGTAACTTAAATAAGTATATACATTTCGTGATCTAAGATCTACGCATATTTAGCATAGTATTTATTTCTGAAATGATACGTCTTAAATGATCAATGATTTCCTTAAGGTGCCTATTTTTTAACACAACTTGCTGGAAATTATAAGATAATTTATTATAATCTATAGTTCAATATGTATTAAAATTTTATGAATATTTTACTAACCTCTGTGATCTCTTTACTTTCTTCATATGCTAATCTATATGCTTCTGATGTTTTTTTCTCATCAGATTTCATATCCCACTCTTCTTTCAATGGTATCAGACTTTCAATGTGTGTATATTCCATTCCTTGAAGTTGGCAATTTTCATTGCATTTTTCATAGATTAATCTTAAACGTTTGAATAATAATTTTAACATTCGTAACTGTTCTTGCACTTTAGTCTTTTTATCATTGGCTACGCTAGCTCCTTGTGGTGTGCCTCGAGGATCAAACATAGTTTAATATAAAAAATCTCATATCATTAATTTATATTGAATTTAAATAAAAACTTACCATTTGGTGGTTGCAGTACTTTCAGCGTTTGGAAAACATCTAAAGTACGACTTACAATATCTTGTACAGTCTCTTGTCCAAATCTACATAAGCTGGCAGTATTAAAATCTTTGTTCTGCTGCTGTTGAGGAGGAGGTTGTGTAGGTGGGACAGGTGTTTGTGGCGTAGTAGCTTGATTACTAGTCTGATTACTTTGTTGTACAAGAGCTGCTTGCTGTTGTTGCTGTAATTGCAATTGTTGTTGTTGCATCTGTTGCATTTGTTGCTGCATGGCAACTGATTGTTGTTGTTGTTGTTGCTGGGCCAAAACTTGTTGAGCATTTGGCATTCCCATAGCATTAGAACCTACTCCTCCAACTCCAACTCCAACGCCAACACCTACTCCAAATTGTTGTGGACTCACTATACCTAAGATGATTATATTGCCATATTTAATACTATTCTATAATTTTTGTATATTTCTACCTTTTATTAATTTGCAATCTCATTGTAAAATATTTACCACCTTGTTGAGGTCCCATCAAACCAGAAACCATTTGTCCTCCTCCAAATTGTGTTCGCATTGCAGATTGTTGCACATTTGGAAATCCAGATGGGAAGGGATGCTGTTGGCCAGCCATTTTTCTTTATTTCACAACAATCCCTAATTTATTAAAAGTTTGTATAACAACAGAAACAGATTATAGTATAACCTGTTTTAGGTTATGTTAAACTTCACACATTCGTTAATCGTAATCGATTCACTTTTATACGAGTAAAGAATTATTTTTGATTGTAATACATTTAGAATGATGAAATTTTAAAAGGAAAAACCAATAAAAAAATATATTGTAGGTTAGTCAAATCATTGATTATAAAAGAATCGCTTGTTTTATGCAAATCTCTACGTTACAAGGTATTATTATCTTGTAGATAATGAAATATTATCAAAAGTCGACGTAATCACTGTCACTTAATATCGAAAAAAAGTAATTCATTCTTCGATCGTTACATGTGCGATATTTCACAGAACGTGTTACTCGCGCCGAGCTAAGAATTGTTGACATCACAACGCGCATGCGCATGTTCCACGTAAATGTCAACGACTCGATCGCTGTGAATCAGTAAAGTTTTGTAGAAACTATTGCGTTAACGTATGTAAGAAAATTAGAGTTCTTCAAATCATAGAATTTGTTTTACAATCTTTTTATTTTTCTTTCAGAAAATCTAACACATTTACGCGTCTTCAGTTTCTCTTAAGATTTTCATTGTAAGCCGATTCATTCATCGAATAAATATTTTTCATTCAAATTTCTTTTTTTTTTTTTTTTTTTTTTTTTTAATGCACGCACCATACGAAGAGATAACAAACAAGTAGCTAGGGAAAAAAAAATAAATTTTATTAATTCGTCGAACGCATTCGTCGTTATTTTAATTTCGTATTAATTGACACACTCGTTTATTATATATTTACTCGTCTTTTTATACATTTGTAAAAAAAAAAAAAAGAAAGAGAAAAGAAACACACTCGTACGTTGTTGAAATTAAATTCTTCTCTATGTTACTATAGGCAATTGTAATTTTACAAAATACACATACGGAGTAATATGTTACAAAAATGAAAAAAAAAAAAAAAAAAAGAAAAAAAAACCAACAAAATGTCCTGTAACGATCAATTGATAATTAAAATTAGAATCATTTTATTTTATATTAAATATTTTTCGACATTGTAAATTTCAAATAAAATAATCTATGAGTTGTAATCAATGGTTGCATTAGGTATCGATTAAACCACACATTGGTTCAAAGTCGAGTAAAATCTCGTTTGATATCGTTGAAAAAGTCAAGAAGACGAGCAGATAGAGATAGACTAAACGGAATTGAGAAATGTCTAAACAGGAGATAAGGTCCTTGAACATAAAGGGCATTTATAAAGCAGAACATCTTCTAATCTCTGCCCGTAACATACTCTAACACCTTGCACGAGTTCGTAGATACCAACACTCATATCTTTTTTGTTTTTCTTTTTTCTCGGTTTCAGTAGATTCTCTTCCAGCAAGGCATTACAACGACGTTCTCAATCTTCTCCAGTTTCTGGAAGAAACATTGAAAAAACTGATATATTGATATATTTTATGAAATTAATATAGAATTATATTCAATTAATTGTGCTACAACATTATGTATCGCTTTATTTTATTCGTCACGTTGACGTGCCTCGTCTTTAATATCAGTAGTAAATTGATCGAAAAAAAAGATCAAAGGATGGAATTAACGACTAAAGAAGAGGAAGATACAAATAAATCATTGGAAGTTATCTCACGTTCTTCGATCAATGACGATTCACCGAGTAATCACTCGTCGAAGAATTTCAGTATGAACACGCAAACTGATTTGTGTTCAAGTGTAAAGGATAAACGTCATTGTCTTGTATCACTTTTGTCAAGAATAGCAAAAATTCAAGTCGACGATGATCGTGATTTGAGAAATTGGAAAAAATCATCCATAAAGAAGAATCAAAAGTATCAATCGAATTTTGAGACAAAAAAGGAACACGAATCTGGATTATACACTGATCAGACATCAGGCAATTGTCGTTGCAACATTGTTCAAGATATTTACGTGCCGGAAGTTGGAAAAAAATTACCGGCTTATGCTTGTCGACTTCACGACAAGATTTTTGTTCTTACCAGTGAAAGATTTTTCGACGATCGTAGATCTTACTTTGATATAAAAGTCGACGAGGAAACGTCACAGCATTTGATTACAGCTGCCTCGAAGCCATCCTCGAAAACCGTTCACACCAAAAAGCTTCCGGTCACGCTTGTTTTAAAAAATGGCGAGGATAATTATAGGATACGAAAAAAGTCATAATATGGAGATAACAAAAAGTGAATACTTTCTTAAGGTAATAAGATATATATCTTCGTGTCTATTGTATCAATAAAATCTCGTATTAAAATATGCGTGTGTGTGTGTCTATGCATGTTGTGTTTTTTATTATCTCGTGTCTTTTTCGATAAGACAATTCATTCATTTATAGATTTACTTTTGCATTTATATATCCTTATCGAGTTTAAAGAATAAATAAAAGCTTTGAATCATACGTGTGAATAATTGTCAAGAGAATTATTAATGTTATTAAAATATTTCAATCTTCTTTGTGTTAAAGTTAATGAAAATATTTTTATTATTGCGGATAACAGGCAATTTAAAAGAAATTGAAGCTGAAGTCTTTAAAAGTTTTATTATGAATCAAGTTTCAAAATTCCCTCTATTCATCCGCTCAAACCAACGTTATCGACATGCGAGAGAGAGAAAGAGAGATCGAAGATCAATCATCTTTCAAAAATTTACAATATTCTCTTCGTGCTTTTTTATAAGTTTGAATAAAAGTCAAAACGACAACGTTAATCGAGCGAAATACATATATCATAAAGGATCAACATTACGTAGTTATTATCGTCTCTTTCTTAATTAAGAAAAAGAAGATCCAATTTTCTTTCTACGTAAATGTTATCCTACATTTTAAAATCGTAAAACGAGAGAATCCCTAATAAATGATCGCCGAGATATCAAATATGATCGATAAAGGAATTCTCAGTCAATGAGACGAAAGTATTATAATAATCTCATTTCCTTTGAGATTACGTCAATACATCGTCGTTACGTTCAGTGAGATCTATTTTCTTATCATCCTGAACGATTTCTCGCATGAGTATTGAACTAGAAACACCTTCTTGATCTTCTTTCTTCGTATATTCTTCTGGTGGTGCAATTGGTGAAAGTTTGAAAACGTTAGTTGGAACTTTCAATGGAGATTCCAACTTTATCGGTGCTTCTTTATTTTCTTTTTCATTAGTCGCTTCTACTTGATCGTCTACGAGATGAGAAAGATCTTTGTAAAGATGAACTATTGGCTGTTGAATCGGTAAATGAACAAGTGACGTATCAATAGTTTTCTCTTCGACTTTGTCCTTCATTGATTTCTCTTCTGACTCATATGCCTCTGGTGGAGCGATTGGCGAAAGTTTAAAAACGTTTGTTGGATTCCCTTCTTTCGTTGTTATTTTTATTACTAATAGAGAGAGAGAGAGAGAGAGAAAGAGAGAGAGAGAGAGAGAAACAATTTATATTAATTAAATGATGTAATATTTTAAATATCGTGTATAGATTCGATTAAATTATTTCATTAATAGAATTGTTGAATTTAAATAGATTTAATGAATAAATTTGAATTTTAATTTAAATTATTATTATAATATATAGTTATTAATCGTGACAATATATATGTACACACACACATATATATATATATATATATATATATAAACATAAATTATTTTATATAAAATTTTCTAATCCTTATAAATTATTAATATTGAATAATTATACTTTGAAATAAGTACCTGTATCATTTGCGGTGTCCGATAATGTTTCCTCTTCCTTTTTCAATTTCTCTTCCATCTTATCGGAGGAATCAATTATTTTTTGATTATTGGAGAGATGAGATAAATCTTTATAAAGAAAAGATGTCGGCTGTTCCGTAGATGATGTTGTTCCTGTTATACTTTCAATTTTGCTTTCTGTTTTCTCGTCAGACTTTTGGCTCGCGTAAGCTTCCGGTGGTGCGATCGGCGAAAGTTTCTCCACGTTCGACAAAATATTCGAAGGACGTTGCTCCTTAACCGGTTCCTCCTCCTTCTTGTTTTTATCGTCGACCGCGTTTTTCTCGTCCGTAAGATGCGAGAGATCCTTGTATTGGCGAACGTTCGGTTGCTCGGTCAGTGCTTCTAGTCCTATCACAGACACGAAGTCCTGCGGAGTATCACGATTGTGCCCGATCTCAGCAGGTAGCTCAGGATAATTTGGATTAGGATCATACAAATCGTTTGGTTTCATTTCCTCTTTATCGATCTCCTGCGATAATTTCCCTGGATCTTCTTCTTTTTTCTCTGTCGATAAGATCGGGCTGAACTATTAAACAAAACAAAAAAAAAAAGAAAAAAGAAAAGAAAAAGAAAAAAAAAAGAAAGAAAAAAGAGAGATACAACTTTTTCAAATCGTTGAAAGAAAAAAGATAAAGAATGTGAGATTATTTGTTATGATAATTTAGGCGTGATTATTCGTCAAATATGTCAATTAGATTTTTGGATTTTTTTTTAAATATGTTACATCATCGACATCTCTCGAACGCGCATTCATGTTCAATTATATGTTAGACGATATCGTACGTAATTGGACCGATTCATTATTGATTAGGATGATTTACGACTATGATATGTTGATTCACCGTTAAATCAACGAATAAAATCTTTCAAGCTGTTTCATTCTTTTCTGATATTACGCGAATAAGAGAAATTATCGAGATACAAAAATACGTGACATTGACTATGCTTTTTTTATCTTTTCAATCAACAAGTGTACGAACAGATAAGAATCTATTGATATTTATGGGTATACGTACGATATACGCATAACGTAAATCAATCGTAGATTCGACGTATAGAAATAATTAATGGTCATTTCACGGAGAAACGTCGTAGTATTTATTCGTCATCTGTCTAAGTGAAAACATCGCGTATGGTAATCTTTATTTTTAATTGTAAGGATTACATTATAAGTATAATGACTCATCCAACGAATCCCTTAATGCATTCAACGTCAAGATCATTTTGAATATCAAAGATCAAATTGAACTACATTAGAGCCATTGATATATACAAGTGTAAATGAAAAGGACACACTATAAGAATTCTCTAAGAGAGGAAGAATTTGTTCTAAGAATATTTGTATGCATTGAATATGTGACAAGCCAATTTGTCACGTTTTGTTCACTAGTGAAATTTGATTTTTGAAATTTTCGAAAGAAACTAAATTAAATTTTCAAATCTTTCTCATATTATTGGCTCGTTATAAAACGTAATTTTTTTTTTTTTTTTTTTTTTTAATTATTTCAATACGACAACACGATGACGAAATTGTTAAAGATTCTATTCAAATGTTTTTGTGAATATTAATAATTATTAAGTATTATATGAAATTACTTTGGCCAGAGACTCCCTTAAATTGAAATCAGTTTTCAATGGATCCTCCTGCGTCTTTTTTAACTTTTCATGTAATTCATAAAGGGAAACGAGTTTTGGTACTTGCACAAGACCAGGACTCTTTCCGACGTGTGTTTCTTCCTCGTCACGCCTTTCATTCCCGGCTATTGAATTTCCGGATTCTCTAGCGTGGGCAGGATAATATATTTTTCTCGAATCGTCCACCACCAAGTTGGTTCTGCTCTCTTTAGTTGGCTCAAGCTGGCCATAGTTGCGATCCAATCGAATACTCTGCTTCAAATTAAATAATCTAATCTATATTTCAATCTATTTCATGCGAACTTAAAGTAAAAAAATTATTTAATTATCGTGGACCATTTATGAATTAATGATTAAATGAAATATTTATAAGATCTTTTTTTTTTTTTCAATTGAATTATCAATTGAATGAGAATTATTATTACTAAGAGTAAGACAATACTTATGAATAATAAATTACTTAATTGTGTTATCTTGAGAAAAGAAAAGGAAAAAAAAAACAAATAGAAATTTATCAGAAATATCAAATAGTTTAAGAAAATAATTAGATTCGGGCCTACTTTTTTATCGAATTTTCTTGTTAAACGATTTTAGTTGTCGCTTTATAGTTCTTGTTCCATAATATTCCAGCAAAGTCGATACCTTGGATAAGCTCGAGTGTTCGTGGAATGCTTCAGCCAGGGCAGGATTTATTTCCTCCAATGGTTGATCTCCATTTCTTATGTATACAGGTATGTAACCGGGCATGCTTGGCAATATTTGATAAGGATAGGAATCTACGAAGATAGAGAATGTATAATTGAAAATTATCTAACTATGTAAATATCGAATCATTGATTTTAGCAATAGAAAGAATATGAATGAAAGATTGATTAAAATCATAATTATATAATTACTACAATAACATTTGTTACAATGAATTTGAAGCGTTACTACGTATTAAATAAATTATTAAATTTCTTGAATAACACTTTGCAAATGAAAACACGATAATTGACATAACTTGAATAACGTATACGATAAGTCTACGTTTTTTTTTTTTTTTTTTTTTTTTTTTTTCTTTTATTTACAAAACGATTATGCACGCGTAGATATAGAAACGTTGACGGAGAAAAAAAAAAATAATGAATATCTACGCAGTTCCGTTTTAAAGATTTTTCGAAACTCGAATTATTTTATCTATCACTTTGCCAATCTTCCTATAAACGATATAAATGTAAATTTATGGAAATCTTATAATTTCACAATTTGTCTCCTATAGAAACATAGAGAAATTCTTAATCGAATTATATTTCATAAAAACTATTTAACAATATTGACTTTTATTAAATGAATATAGAAATTGCGTGTTTGTATAAAAAGAAACGATGATTTATCGAATAAAGTTAAATAAGACACAAACAAAATTGATTAAAATCAAATAATACTCCATTCCAGAACGAAGAACCAACACACGATTCTTCTTAAAACTAGATAGATATTTCATTTGTATTATTTTATTTTATTTTATTTTATTTATTTATTTTTCTTTTTCTTTTTTTTTTTTTTTCTTTTCCTTTTTCTTTATTCTCGTCAGGAAGCAAGAACAAATAATTTATTCGCGAAAATCACAAAAGAAGGTTGCTCGAGCACGATTCTCACTTCACGTCACTGATTCTCACAAGGGATTTATATCCTTTTACTCACGAGCATGATCAACGAGAGGCACGAGTAGTACGAGAAAGTAGATGGCCCTGGTACCACGCAGCATCCCGGCAGTCTGCATCTTTGAACGGTACTGGGCCCCCAGAGTACGGGGCTCTCTCCTTTATATCTATGGACCCCCTACCCCTTCGATCATCTCTCTCTCTTCCTCTTTTTTCTCTCTCTCTCTGTCTCTGTCTCTCTACCTCTCTCTCTCTTTCTCTCTTTCTCTTTCTCTTTCTCTCTCTCTTTGGTTGAGAAGACCCCCCTCGAGTTTAACTCCATTCCATTAATATCAGAGTAAAAAGTCACAGTGTCTTCTTCGACAATGAATTCGATCGATCGTGAAGCAAATCGTGAATAATTGCCGATTTCGATATATTTTTAATATCGATAACAAATAGTATCGATATAAAAAAATAAATGTATATATATATATATATATATATATATATATATATATATAGTTTTCAATTATAACAATTATAACATTGTTGTTTAAATTTTTTTGAATATTAAGTTTAAATATTAAGTTTGATCATATTGATGATAGATATCAAATTGTTATTATCTTTAATTGAAAAGAATTTAATTAATTAATAAGTGAATGATATATAATTATTATTTTGTGTGTTTAGAAGTAATCTTTTTTGTGTTACAAATTACAAATTAAAAAAAAAAAAAAAAAAAAAAAAAAAAATATGATGACGAAATTATTGAAATTTTTATTATATCATTATTGATATTGTTTTCATAAACAATGCCGAAATAATGAATAATTCCTTTGATTTTTCTTTTCTTCTTTTTTTCTTTTTTTTTTTTACCGGAAGAAAACCGGTGTTAAAGCAATGACCTATTAGAAGGAAGCAATGAACTATGTAATTAAAGATAGTTAATGAATGGTAGTACGATATCGAGTAAGACGAGTAATCGTACTTTAAACCAATAAAAAAGAATCAAAAATAATATATAAAAGGATAAAGGGACCTATAAGGACAGAATAAATTGATCAGCTTAATCAGATGAAGATAAAAGAAAATTTCTTCGGTGTCGCGAGAATGATTTTCGTTAATTGCATTACAACTAGACATAGTACTTCCATTTGTCGTTCGATGATAACATCGTGAATCTTAATATCGTGTCCTTCTTAACAGTTACAATGTATAATATTATCGTGAACTGGTTTCTTACCTATAACGAAGAATTTTTCATAAAAATTGTTAAAAATGAGTACGTTGTTAACGAACGAAACGTAAAAATAAAATTGTCTCGATGTAAATTAAAAGATGAAACGATATTAATAATGAAATGTTATTTTTCTTTCGAAAATTATTATTCTGTATTATGTATACTTGATATGTATATCAATGTAGATTTGGCTAATTATTTCTATTAATTTCTTATCAAATACCAATAATGTATTTATAATATTTAGATAATAGAAAATATTAATAAAACAATTTTGACATTTTTCTACGATATTTTTCTTTAATATAATTACAAATTATTCAATGTTATTCTTAGAGCATCAATACTCATCGATAGATCGTTATATCGATATTAATTATAAAATTATGCTCGATTAATTCTCAAAGTCCATATAGAATAAAATGGAAAATTTCTATGGTGTGTATTTGCTTGGAATACATTCGTAAGATACGTCGCATTTTAAATTTCGTTATCGCGATCGCGTTAGCTTCTGTATGATAAATTAAAATTATGACTAATAAAGCTTGAGATTTTAACGAATGGACGACAGGGAGATAATTCATTCGTTGTGCTTGCAAAGACCGAGGATATAAGTAAAGAGAAAGAGAAAGAGAAAGAGAAAGAGAAAGAGAAAGAGAAAGAGAAAGAGAAAGAGAAAGAGAAAGAGAAAGAGAAAGAGAAAGAGAAAAAGATAGAGAGAGAAAGAGAGAGAGAGAGAGAGAGAGAGAGAGAGAGAGAGAAAGAGAGGGAGAGATCTTCATTATAATCTCTGACATACAGTTTCACAGTTTTATTGAATTACATTAATGACGATAAATCTGCATTCCAGTCTGTCCATTTTACGTATTTTACAGTATATATGCATAAAACGAAGGTTTCGCACGAAGGATCGTGCGACCATAACTTAATCATATCTATTTTGTTCGATTCAATGATTTTGATCGGTTGAAGAGAAAAGCGATAGAATTAACGATGATCTGAACGTTTGATGATCTGGACATTTTGAAACGTTTAAAGAGAATTACAAAGGATTACGACATATCAAAAAAAGAAAAAAAGAAAAAAAGACCAAAAAGAAAAACAAAGTTTTACAATTTTATGAATTTTTTTACAATTTCATTTTGTCATACCATTTAAAACCTTGTAAAATTAACATATTGTCGAGGATTGATTTTTGATTAAAATTTTTCCAAGGTATCGATGATACTAACGCTTACGAAATTATTTTGTTCTTACGTGGCTTTTCCTTTTTTTTTTCTCCTTTTTTTTTCTTTTTTTTTTTTTTTTATATGACGATAAAAAATCAAATAAATAATCGTCACATGAAGGAAATAAAATTATCTATGACGATGAAAAAAATGATTATAAATGGAAAATCACGTGTCATCATGTGTTTCCTAATTCCACATTGCCATGTGATGGATATTTGTAATAAATATATTTGTCAGAAAAAAAAAAAAACAAAATTGCAAAAAAAAAAAAAAATGGTGTAATCTTCGATAAAAAGAGAATAAATAGCCTTTAAAAGGGATTTATCGTCCTTCAATCTCAAGATCGCCATTCAGGAGCTTGAATTTCTCGTGTAATTTTCGCTTGAAAGGATTTCCGGCGAAATCGAAAGATTCCAATAGTTCGAAGAGGAATAAAAAGAGGAGGAGAAGGAGGAGGAGGAGGAGGAGGAGGAGGAGGAGGAGGAGGAGGAACATGTAAGTAAGTACGTGCCTTATCCTTTCGAGAAACCCGGAGTAAACGTTCAACAACCAGCAGCACTATTGCTCGACAGTACGATTTATCGATTTCTCATTGTTCGTCGATCAATTTGGAGACCTTCGATCTTGAGAATTTTTATAGTATTTCCTATCCTCGAATACCATATATAAGAAGTAGATAGGTATATCGGATTCGCTTGACCGATCAAGAAGAGGAGAGAATCCAAGGTTAAAATTTCTCTCGCGAGAAGGTGATAGAATATTTTTTTTTTATTTCTGCTTTTTCATGTTTTTCTTTTTTTTTTTTTTCATCTATTTCTAGAACGTACCGCAGGTAGATATCACAAAGCTAATTATTATTAAAAGTTATTACGTACTTCAATGATCTAAATTAAATTATGATTTCATTTGAAAAATTTTAGTGACAATTATAAAAGTAGATATTTCTTTTAACAATTTAATACAATAAGCTTTTATTTACAATTCTCAATGAATTATTTTCAAAGGTATACTATTCACGTTGAAAATAAATATAATCAATAATAATCAATAATAATCAATGCAACACTTAATACAAATATTTTCGATAAGTTTCAAGGAAAACTCAAATTTTTATAAGCTATCTGTCCTTAATTATATACGATTAAATCTGATAATCTTATTTTTAAAAAACGATTTAACATACTAATTAGACAGAAGGATGATTCCAACAGCATTTTATTATCTTCAACTTATTTGCTCGGGGCAATTATATATCCTGGGTGAAAGGTCAGAAGAGGCGTGCGACCTAGAAGCATTCGCGTGCTCGTCCGAGGTGAGCGTCTTCTCTCTCTCTCTCTCTCTCTCTCTCTTTTTCTATATCACTATATATCTATCTCTTTTACATGAAGACAGGTGTTAACTAGTAGCTGTTTGAACTCGCGGATTCTGCGCGCGTCACGCAATATCGTCATCGCGCGAGATTTAAAATTACGTCACTTTCCATTTTGCGCTGTTGCATCTTCTATCTCCCTTTTCTCTCTCTCTCTCTCTCTCTCTCTCTCCCTCGATCTCTCTCTCTCTCTCTCCCTCGATCTCTCTCTCTCTCTCTCCCTCGATCTCTCTCTCTCTCTCTCTCTCTGTTGCTGGATTCATACGTTTATGCATACATATTATAAATCATTATAACATCATACATTTCATTATATTTTTAGTTTTTGCTACAAAGGATCTCTCTCTCTCTCTCTCTCTCTCTTTTATTATTATATATATATATATATATATATATATATATATATATATATATATATATATAATTGATGATATGATCATTAAAAGTTAAAAAAATTTCGTCATCGCAGATGTTTCTATTTCTGTTAAATAAAAGAAAAAAAAAGAAAAAATACAAAGAGAAAAAATCATAATTTAATTTTAATCCTGATCATTAATTTTAAACTTCTTTATAATCATAATTCATATATATATATATATATTTCGATTTATCTTAAAAAAATATTCTCGTTATTCACATATATTCATACCAGTATATTATCTCTGTCAATCTTTCTCTTTTTCTATGTTTCTATCTAACTCTTCCTGATCGATCATCGACGACGCCCCTTTTCCGCTCGATCGAGCCGTGTAAGGGCATTTGGAGAACACGCGAGCATGCGTAATCTCTGTCGTTGACACGGTTAACGTGTTCTGGTTTAGTGGGTCGTTCTTGTATGTATGTATATATGTATATATACCTGCATGTATGTATGTACTATGTATATCTTCGATCTAAGCTTCCGTGAAAAATCGACGCACGTCGTTTTTCATTTTTCTTTACCGTTATATCTCACTTTCCATTCTTCTTGCAATTAGAATTGACCGAGTTTTCTTTTTTCTTTTTTTTTTTTTTTTTTTTTTTTTATTCTCTTAAAGATAACACGATTTCTTAACTTTTACAACTTTCCATTTTGCTATGTAATTCATTGTTTCCCATGTTCAAAATACAAATGAAAATAATTGGTACAGTTCTCTTTAAATTATTCTTATTAATGATTAAATAACTCTAGACGTCGTGGATTATTCCTTAGATATCTTGTTTTCTTTTATCTTGTTTGATTTTATTTTACTTTAATTAATGTTATTATGAATTAATTAATAGATAACTATTTCAATATTGAATAAAATTAGATGTTAATTCTCCCTTCTCACCACTTCATTGATAATAATTTAATATTTTCACATTTTTGTACATATCTCATAATTTTATCTACTCGTACGAATGCTTCGTATCACCCGTTGCATAGCTTTGTCTTTGATCTTCTATCGCATATTTATGTGCTTTTACGAATGCATTAGAAAAATTTGATATCATTCGAGATTTATATTATTTTTGACAAATTTCGCCTAATCGATGGTATTTAGAAACACCTTATTTTATATATTCTGATATATTCTATATTAAAATTTTTTCATTTTGTTTTTGCTACTAAATCTATCATAGATAAGAATAATTAATTTTGGCATCTTATTATTTCTGATTTTGTTGAATGAACGTTCATTAAATTTGTCATTTATAAAAGAAGAATTTTCAATGGAAATGATTGTTGATTCTAAATGCTGTTCGATGCACGGAATGAACGTGAGACGTGTCACGACTAGATCATTCACAATTGGCAGGCAGGATGGTCCTATTGCGATTCTAGGCCGCGTCAAATTGCCCAGTAAGGTCGTCGTTCGCTCGATTCTCGCAAGAGAAAAGCTGCGGAGAATCGAAAGAAAATTTTTTACAAACACAGACATATATATATATATATGTATGTATATATGTATATATTTACCTTCTCTAAGATACTCGATTTAAAAGCAATCGTCCGCGTACTCGTGCTTTTTTTCATTAACCAACGAAGTTGAAGTTGCTTCGCCAAGCAACCGGTTCTTTACTTTACTAGCTTTACGAGTGGATCCTTAAAACTCTGAAGGGATTAAATTAAACTCCTGTCGTGTCTTTAATCAGACAACGATCTTGAAATCAAGCGATATCGAATTGCTAAAAAAGAAAAACTTTGGATTTTTAATAGATATCATCGATGATTCCCAACGTGAACATATTTCATCGAGTAAATCATTTTCTATCTAATCTCTCTTTCTCTCTCTCTCTCTCTCTTTCTACCTCTCTTTCTCCCTCCTTTTCTGTTTTAGTTGCAGTGCCAGAACTATTAATACTAACGGTGCGTCGATCGAATTCCGAACGAGTTCTAACTATGCCGACGATCCACGTTAGATAGGTAGATTTAATGCTAGAGGATCGAGCCAGCTTGCTTATCGTATACCGTACGATGACTGATCGTCGACTAACGAGTATCTCTCGATGATATATAAAAAAAAAAAAAAATAAAAAAAAAGTAAAAAAAATCAGTAAATAAATAAATAAATAAATAAAAGGACATAAAAATATCTAAATGCATTGGTTTCTAATGAAATAAATTTACGATGTTAGTAATAAGACGTTATACACTTGACTGGTTACAATGATACATGTGATACGTATGATTAATATTACAGCATACGTACATATATTACAACATACGTACAAATATTTCTTTTAATTTTATTTGTAAATAATTATTTTTAAAGATCACTAATATTTAATGGCGATTTAAACTTAATTGAACTTTATTTATAAATAATATAAATAGTATATTAATAAGTATAGATAGAATGTGAAAACCTTTTTTTCTTTTTTTTTTTTTTTTTTTTTTTTACGTATAATTTCATCTCTTTAAATAAATCGAATAAATAAATTCGCGAATAATTATAAAATTATACCTAACAATAAATATTTTATATAACAGATAGTATGAATTAACGTAGAAGATTGAATATACTATTGAATTGAACTGATTATTTTTTTATTGTTGTCTCCCAAATCGATCGTTCAAACGTCCCTCTTACATTTGAAATAGATAATAGTATTTTATACAATTCGATCGACATTCGTGTCCGATCGAATTGATCGATCCGATCGATCAATCGATTGCTAGGCCCCACGCCAGGATTCCCATTAACCTCGAGGCCAACTTCGAAAAAGTACTTCATGGAATAACGGACAAGTGACGATAATTTCGTGTCTTTTCTGAACAAACTAAATATGTTTGTATGCATGCGTGTGTGTGTGTGTGTGTGTGTGTTTTATTTTATATACAAGTATATTAATTTACAAATTTAAACAAGTAATATATACATATACTTATTGAATATCATAAATATTTAAACGTATGAAAAAAAAAGGAAGAAGCAAGAGAAAAAAGAAATCGATAAAAAAAAACCATCTATGAATTATAAAATAATTTATGAAAATAATATGACAAATTGGAAGATTCTAATAGAAATTAAAAATACTCATCCGAAGGATGATGGACAATATTATTTTATATTTGATCGTTTAAATTAATTATATCCATTAATGTATAATATTTAAAATATATTTCATAAGGGTTTCATTAACGATTTATTTACTTTCGATGATAAGTATTAATAGAAGATCGAAAGCTGCGAAATTCCATGATACACAAGAGAGCTCTTTCGAGAGATGAGAGTCTCAGCAAATGCGATTACCTCACGTCGATCCGGAGAGTAAGTTTTTTTAACGTCGGCTCTCCTCGTTCTCCCAGTTTTTCCGCGACAGTTTGCTCTTCAAAGAGAATCCACTAGCGATGGCCGTTCGCCGGACGTTGACGGTCAATGACCGAAAAGCGTGCTCGTATAGCTGCTAAGAGAATTTCTTCTCGGGAAGAGGAAGAAGAAGATGAAGAAGACGAAGACGAAGACGAAGACGAAGACGAAGACGAAGACGAAGACGAAGACGAAGACGAAGACGAAGACGAAGAAAATAAAGAAGAAATAGAAGATAAGGAGAAGGGATAGAGACTACCTGAGAGATCGAGATATCGATGGACGCCAACGGGTATTCGCCGACCTGCAAACCCACATTTTCTTCGCTTCTTCATGCAAACGTTAAACCGACGATTTATCCTGTCCTTCCGATCTTTCTTGAATAAATTCAAGGTCAATTAATCCATCAATTTTGCCTAAATGATCATTAATACGACTCACTTCAATGTTTTTATTTTCGAAGAATTATTTCAATGTACTTAAGTATCTTGACATTTCGAGTCAAATGATTTAATTAATAAAGGATGTTCCGTTAAGCATTCAACAGTTTAACAGTAAGCTTCTTCTTTCAGAGACAAATTGTGATATATTAATGAATTAACCTAGGTAGAGATTTACTTTCAGAATATTCATCGGTATGTTAAAAATAAATATACGTGTTCGTCTAGTGACATTTGATTAATGGCTAATTAAAATTAATTATTAATATCGATTAGATCTCTATGATATTATATTCCAATCATTTTTTTGTACTGCTTTGTACACTTTAAAAGGATTTTAAATTGTATCGATTTATAAAAATTTCTTATGAAATTTCGAAGGAATTTAAATAGGATGAAAATCGAAGGTTTCGAAACCGATCTAGGTAAAAACTCATCTCTCCTTTCTCTTGTCTTCAGTAAAACCCTGAAAAAACTCGACTATATAATCGAAGGCAAAGATATAATTTCAACTGTCCAATCATCATCGAGTCGAAGCAGGTAGAACGTTTAAAATAGCGGACAAAGTGGTTCTCGCCGTTTCGAATTGGCTTCGTTTCTGTCCAAGACCTTTCTTTTTTATTTTTCCATTTTTTTTTTCTCTTTCTTTCTTTCTTTTTTCTTTTTTGTTCTTTTTTTTTCTTTGCTCACTTCTATCTTCCCATATTCCCTTTGTAAATTCTCTTCTTCCTTCTCTCTTTCTACTTCGATGCTCTGTATCCGGAAAAATAAAGTGTAAAGAGTCGAAAGTTTACCGTTACGTTCACCCAAGTCGCGCCATAATTATGGCACCGTCTATCTCTCAGTACTCCGAGTTAACACATAACAGCCACGGATTCGAAGCCGTTCATTGGAAGCTACATACTCGTTCACACTACTTTTATTTATAGTCTCGATACTGGACACTGCTTTTAAAGTCTCGATCTAGGACAGCTCTAAAAAGAAAAAAAAAAAAAAAAAGCGGACGACCTAAGATAAACATCTAATCGCGATTAATAGGTTTAATAACATTTTGCGAACGTAGAAGAAAAGCTTTTTGGTATAATACGAAAAGGATGATTTAAAAAAAAAATTTCTATAGTTATGATTATATAAAATATTTCTATGTTTCCTTGGAAAATATTTCAATGTATTTTTTTAAATGTCTTAAAAGATTTTCGTTGTTATTTTTAAAATGATCAAACTTTTTCATAGGCACACGTCATCGTAACCACCCATGAATATATTCTTTTTATCCCTTTTTTCTTTTTCTATTTTTATTCGCCGAAAATTTTTGAAAAAAAAATTCAAATCATATGATACGAACGATTCTGAAAATAATCCGAGATCTTGACGACAGCGTTGATGACGTCTATGTTTTCGTCGGAAATTTTTATCATTTTCAGAAATTCATTTTGCCGACGATCATATATATATATATATTCCGACTTGTGGTTTAATACGGCCTTATACAAATTACATTGTGGCATTTATTAGAACGATGTAACTTCATTTTGCTTCACGAGTAGAACCAATTAAGTCACTGTTCATTATTCTAGGAAATTCTAAATGTATGCGTAATAACGCGAGGAACATAATTAATCTAAACCTGTTTATCTGTTTCTTCCCTGTGCCGATCATTTTTTTTTTTATTTTTTTCTTTTTTCTTTTTTTTTTTTTTTTTTTTTTTTGCAAAAATATTCCATCCTCTTCTCGCTCTATCGACAACTACAAATATTTTACTAATACAAAAGAAAAGCTAAGAGTAATTTACGTCGATTATATTTAAAAAGAAAGGACAATCAAATTATAAATAAATAAAATCAAAATTCATTTTCACTTCGTTATACGTCAATACAACAATTAAACTTTTTTATAATTCACCCGAAAAACCAATTTCCAATCACATGATTTATATAGGTGCAAATACCGCGTTGCATTTATATTTTCTTTGAATCATGCGATTAAGTCTAGTTAACTTGTTATTATCTACTTAATTTTAATTACACTTACAGTATATAGCGGATAATTAACAGGTTACGCTATTTTTTTCTTTCTCTCTACCATAAGAAATAACCTAGTTAACAAATTGTGATTAATGTTAGGCAGTTTTTCGAGGTTAATTTAATAATTCTTTTTTTCTTCTTCTTCTTCTTCTTCTTCGTCTTCTTTTTTTTTCTTTCGTCAATAATATTTTACGAAAGAAAATATCTAATTTCCTTGAAGATTCATTTTAGCGAGCGGATTATTCAAAAAATTAATCACCAATTTCCAGCACTGGCTTGAGCACTTGCATGTGCCCATGCACCGCCACCACCACCGCCACCTCCGCCACCACCACCACCACCACCACCACCGCGTCTAAATAAATAGAAAAATAACATGTTATTAATATTATGCCGTCCAACGACTAATAATAAATCGATTGGAATTTTGTCAAAAAAAAAAAAAAAAAAAAAAAAAAAGAAAAGAAAAGAAAAAAAAATACAATGAAATAAAAAAAAAATAAAGGACATATACCCTTGACACGGATCGCACACCGGCTGAGGTGGAGGATGATACTGAGGTCTCTGTGGTTGTTGTTGAACCGCAACAGGTACTACATATACCGGTATAACACCAATCGTTTGTCCTGAAGAAAAAGAATAATAATTAATTATATAAGACAAAATATGAAGGACTATTTAGTCTATTATTGACCAGGATGTTTTTTCTTTTCTATTTTTCTTTTTTTTTTTTTCTTGATCGTCATATTTCCTCAAGTTAGATCGATTCGTTCGAATCGTACTTGTAATTATTTATAATTATTATAAATATTATCCGACTAGAATAAATAGCTACGTTATATTCGATTAATTAATAATATAATTAATTGCACTTGGATTGCTTCTATTTTAATGCATTTGAAACGTAATATTTATGAAAAATTCATAAAATCACGTTATTAAGGAAATTCCATTTTCTTATATTCGCATTGGATACTTATTTTACCAATACCTTTTCCAAATCATTATTATATACATTCTAGAAACGTCCACTAATAAGCTTTGTGTCTTGCCGTGCCGCTAATTTCTACTTACTTGTGTGTATGTGTTTGAAAACTAGCGTGCTCTATCATAGGCAATTATTATATCAGTAAAGTTACCTCCGTATGGATCGTAATATTGATAACTACCTCCACCTCCACCTCCACCGTAACCTCCACCGCCACCCCTGCCACCTCCACCTCCACCTCCGTGACATTTATGGCAGGCCATCCTTCTCGCTCTATATTTCTTAGATTTTGATAATTTTTCCGTTGATGAATTGTCTACCGTTGATTCCAAAATATCCTTTACATTATCTATCTCTTTGTCCGCTATTTCTGTTCTGAGAACACTCGTTTCACCACTCTCATCGATTTTATCCATTTTGAATCCATGTTTCTCCATGTACTTTGCCATCTCGTCGAGATCGACAGGTTTCTCATCTTCTCCTTCCTCTACGACTAGGAATATCGTTGCTAAGGGACCTATAAGATATCATCCATTTTTATTATTCATGACTTTATAAATATTCATCAATATTAATAATCAATGTGATTAATGAATATCGTTTGCGTATTTATCTTTTTCCTCGGATAATTTTTCTAATTAATTAGATATAACTTTAAATGTAATATCGAAAAATATCGGAAATCATATAATTTATTATTTTACTTACATATATTTAATACGTATGGATTTTCAATAATATAAAACGTAGATGTTTGTATATGTGTGTGTATATATATATATATATATAAAATATCTATAGAATATATTTTGTGTTGAATCTTTCCACAAAAAAAACTAACTCACCTATTATATCAGGCATTTTTTCTATGAGACTATTATCGAGCACTTCTTCCGATGCTTCGCCCGAATGATTTCGTACAGCGTAAAGATTTATAATAAACAATGTAATATTTTTATCGTCGTCATCTTTTATCATAGGAGGTACAAGATCCAATGACAAAGTTGAATTTTCTTCATCATTATCGGCGATAATTTCTACGGAAAAACAAGTCATTAATTGTATACATTTTTTTTTTTTTTATATTATCAAGACAATTGACAATATAATTTATATGACGCAGAAATTATTATGAGCGTCATATATCGTCGTCTTCTTTTAATACGAATGAATAAAAAAGTTACATGAGTATGAAATTGTCTTGTGAAATTAAACAAAAAAAAGAAAAAAAAATTTCTTTTTATTTAAAATCTAAAGAATAAACTCACTCGAATCATCAAGCGCAGGTAATCCAGAAATGATTGTACTAGTAGCCAATAAGAGAAAGCCAAGAACGTTCCAGATAAGAATAGCCATCGTAGGATTATCAGAAATCCGAAGATGTACTGCAACGCGATCTTTTGATGTTGCCGCTTTTATAGGCATCGATCCTTACACGAGAAAGATCTACAGGTATTATATAATTCAATACGTGAGTTACGAGAAGACCACCACTCCATCGTACTCCGTTATCTTTCCATTCGACCATTCTCATTTTTTACATTCTACGTTTCAGATTTTCCGTGAGAATTTTATGATCTATTTTTGTCATATTATGATCACCAAATTACGAATTTTTGATCAGAACGTATATAGTTTCTTGTTTATTAAATTCAAATGTATGAAATTATTGATTTTTCTATCCACTTTGAGAATGTTTTGAGAAAAGGATAACATTTTTATTATACGTCTTTATATGTATATAGACATCTCAAATCCATATGCATATAAATGGATTATTTATATCTATTGGATGATTAAATACATGTGCATATAAATTGATTATTTGCCGTGATATAACGTAAAAGAATTTTCATAAAAAAAAAAAAAAAAAAAAAAAAAAAAAAAAAAAAAAAAAAAAAAAAAAAGAAAAAAAACAAAAATTGAGAATACTATTTATAACAATACCATCATATTGTTTTCATTTTGAACAAAAATGAAAGAAATATCATGATCCATTTTCTTTTTTTTGTATTATAACACCCGATAGATTATTTATTTCCGACCAAAACATTCATAATTTCTTGGTTATCGGAATCAAAGGCGTAAAATAAACAATTTTTTTTTAATATCACCGCGAGGATATTACGAGCAAAGGACGAAATCGCAATTACACGTCTTTGTATAAATACGTGTCTATATATAAATTCATCTATATATAGATCGATTATTTGTCGTGAAAATTTTTATAAAAAAAATTGAAAATACGACCATATCATGTTGTTTTAATACGTAATAAAAATTGATATTGCATCTGAAATATTTAAATAAATAATCAAATTGTTCGAATATATTTAACGTTAATTCAAATTAATGATATCGAATTTGTTTCCATAATTTATATAACAATCATATATTATAATTGATATAATAAGTTATTTTCTGTCTGTCAATATTAAATATAAACAATTTTAAATAAGTCATTAAAAATTATATATGAATTTACGTAATTATCATACGTGATTTTCTTAAATTATGATATTTATTATTGAAAACAACAATGAAGCGTTAATCGTTTTCTTCAAGAGAAAAAAGGTAAGAAAAAGGAAAAAAGAAAGAGAAGAAGAAGAAGAAGAAGAAGGAGAAGAAGAAAAAAAAAAGAAAAGAAAAATGAACAGATCGATTCTGCGCCATCGAAGCGATAAATAATTTACGTTGGTGCATCGAAAATAAATTAAATGACTTCCGGGAACATGCATTAAGATTAAATAACGATAGGTGTTCTTAGCTTGCGCGCACAAAAGTATTTACGTCCGATGTTCCAGCATCATCTTTCGCCGTTATTCGATAACGAGTTTCATTGTTATCATCAGCATCTTATTTTTCTTCGTCACTGAAGAGACGTCATCTCTTGTGCAAAGTACTCAAGGCGTCCCTTAATTGCGCTCTTGAGACTTTTAAATCATCGTCCATGGATGAAAAGAAAAAAATTTCTTTCCATTTTCCTTTTCTCTTCTTTTTTCCTTTTCTTTCTTTTTATCATTTTATCCGTACAAGATGATTATAAAAAAAAAATTGCTTATAACTTTTGCAATCAACTTGAATATGTAGAAATATGATAAAGTAAAAAAAAAGAGAAAAAAAAAAGAAAAAAAAAAAAAGAAAAAGAAAAACAAAGAGAATTAATCATGCTACATGATATGTTTAAAAGTTCACACCCATTTGCATTTACATGTATACCTATGTATACATTTGATTCTTCATATTGATATCTCATTATTGCTCAATGTTAATTTCTCGCATTTTTTCCAATACAATTCGAAGACATTGTATTAATTTAATTAAGATAAGTAATTACTTTTTATTTACACCCTCGCTCATTTACTTCAACCTTTTAAAGAAGAACATTGTATATACTCTTAGATGGCTCGATGGTGCATCTATGCCGCATTGAACATCGACCTCTCATCTCGGCCTTGACCTTACAACGGTTAAACGACGACTCCTGCTGGCTTCTCTCTCTCTCTCTCTCTCTCTCTCTCTCTCTCTCTCCTTCCTTCCGTTTATTTTAAACGAGTCTTACAAGGCATTAACCACGAAACGAATTTGCAATTCGTTCGCATGAATTTTGTTACAATGAGATTTAAAGTTGTAAAGTGCGTTGAGATGAGAACCGTGCATTATCAAGATGATTTACGGAGTGAATAAAAATATAAAGAAATTTTTCTTTTATATCTCATCGATTTGAGACACTTAAGGTATTATTTTATCTTTCGTATAAATTGAAATTTCGTTTAGAAAGTTTTTTATTTGTTTATTTCTTTTTTTTCTTTTTTCTTTTTTTTTTAACGGATCCGTTATTAAAAATTGCATATTTTTATAGACGTATTAATATCTTATAACATACAAATTTTATTTATATTTAAATAAAAATTATCTGTGTTATTTGTAAATTATTATTTAGCGTTATAACAAAGAACTAACGTATAGAATAAAAGTATCAATGATAGGGGAAAAAAGGACAAAAGAAAAAATGAAATATGAATAATAACGACACACGATAATTTCTTCGCAGTGAAAGGTAGAATCGAAGAAAGGACGTAAGAAAGAAAGGTGGCATCCTTACGTAATCCATATTATCAGTATCATTTTTTTTTCTTATCTTTATATTACAATAATACTTTCACTATCTTTCAGATAATATCAGATAATATCTTTAATAATATTTGATGGAATCCTTGAAAGATTATTTTTCTTAAATAATAATCTTTAATTATAAATAAAAATAAACGAATGGATTAGATAATCGTATAAATTATTTACTAATTTTTATTTATATTTTCGTGAATATATATATCATTAATTTCGTGTCTCAATTAATCAACATTTCGATAAACATTTTATGAATCGTCCTGTAGATCGAAGAACAGTACGTTCCCTTGTTTTCAAGAGCAAGGAGACCAAGTCTACACGCAAATAAGATTTGCGTATGGATGCAGTTAAATGCGTTTCATAGCCAGCAGCACGCCTTGCATTTTCGCGATCTCTCTTGTGAGACGGATGGCGAAAGGATCGACGATTATATGTACTTTTTCTTTTATTATTTTCCTTTTTTTATTCTACTCTACTGCATGTATCTGTTCTTTCACCGATGATTATCTTAACGATGTGAGCTATATTTAGATTAAACTTTGTAGAGCATATCTCTAAAGTTATCATACTTCGAGATAATATATGCAACTTGCAAAGATAGATAGATTTCATCTTTTCCTTTCGCTTTTAACATCTTCCTTTCGTCTTTCGAGTTCTTTTTCTTTATTTTTTTTTCTTCCCCCCCCCCCCCCGTGTAAATTCAAGTTAATTGGATCGTTTCCCAAGAAAATCATAGGCCCTATTAATACATACTTATCTCGTGGCTTCATTAAAGATCTTCGTAAAATTTAAATCCTTACTACTTATTTACCACTTATTTACTACTTATTTTTAAGGCGTACGTATTACGCGTACTTACACATACGTATTTTTTTCCCCCCTTTTTTTTTTTTTTTTTTTTTTTTTTTAGGTATTATACATACGCATTTATATACACACATGCATTTTACATTTATATCGATTTGATTTATTTAATCTATATAAAGTTCATTTTATTAGAATAGAGGTACAAGAATATATATATATATATTTATTTATGTGTACAAATATATAAAATTTCTATGCTTTTTCTTTTTTTTTTTTTATTTTTATTTTTTTATTTTTTTTTTTTTTTTTAGAGAAAACAATCAACTTAATTATCAATTTATACGAGACATTAAATTTGCAGCGTGATCCTAAAATCATTTCTACGTAGAACTGAATTACATTTCTTCGAAATCATTTGCGCAATATTCTTACTTGGAATAAAACTCTGATATCATTGGCTAGTTCCTTTTGAAAAGATTTCCTTTTGAGATTTAAAAGCAATGCCGATGACAATAACGATCGTAACCTCGTCTTTTCTTCCTTTTCTCTCTCTCTCTCTCTCTCTCTCTCTCTCTATCTATTTATCTATCTATCTATCTATTTATCTATCCATCTATCTTTTTCTTACTACGAAGAAGAGGGACGTTAATCCTGCTTATCCTTGACCATTGGCGGCTTAGGTCAGATGAAAGGATAATAATCCTCCGAAGGATCGTCCTCGTCGAATGATGTATATATGAGGAAGGGCGAACGGATAACCAATCGTTGATTTTTTCCTTTCTTTTTTTCCCCTTTTTTTTCTTATTTTTCTTTGTTTTTTTCTCTCTTTTTTTTTTAATTTAAAAAAAATTTTTTTCTCAATTTTTTTTCTCGGGAGCTCATTAGTCACAATCATTTTGCATTCTCTAGTCCATATATGCGTTTTCATAAACGACGTTTCTTCTCATTATCTACCAATCATCGATTCGTTTCATCGTGGAAGCAACAAGAGGAACTATATCGTCTATGAACATGAGATATACTATCCGTCGAACGGGTAGCACGTCGGTCGAGATCATTAACGTGCTTATTTAATGGCTACACGTATGATAGCTATAAAAGTCATCGAGTCAATAATTCAAACCTTCGAACGTGATCGTGAAAGAGGCTTATCCTCTTCTTCCTCTTATCTTTTTTATTTTTTCTTTTTTCTTTTTTTTCCTTGCAATAATTTCTTTTCTTTTGTCTTTTTATTCAAATTAATTAAAATTTAATATATAATCTGTATATTTATTTTCTCCGTTTATGATTTAATTTATTCCGATTTAAGAAACATATTTATTAGAAATTAATTGATATATGAATTTTCGATATTTACTAAAAGAACACACACACACACACACACACACACACACACTCTTCTTCTCTCTTTCTCTCTCTCTCTTTCTCTTTCTCTCTATGTTATTATAGAGCATCCGGAAGATTAATTCTATAGTGCGTCATAATTGATCGGGGATTTTCAGAATCCAAGCTGGCTTTCAATTAGTCACTAGCTCTTCCCCTACTAAAACATTGCAAATTAATCGAGAGAAAAATTCATGGATACTGATTATCGTGAGTGTAGTGATCACGTTTCATGCAATCAGTTTTTAGTCCCTCCCTCTCTCTCTTTCTCTCTCTCTTTCTCTTTTTCTCTTTTTCTCTTTCTCTCCTTCTTTCTCTCTCTCTTTCATTATTTCTCGCTCGCCTGATCTTCGATCATTTGTTGCACGTACGAGTCTTACACGTATAATGTCTGTAACGTTCCAATAATAATTATAGATCGTCTAATAATACAAATAATAACCCCGACTGTACTTCTCCTTGTAACATAATTGCAGACTTACCTTGTCCCTTTGGATTTTTTGTTATTATTATTATTATTATTATTATTATTATTTATTTTTTTTTTTATTACTACTACTACTACTACTACTACTACTATTGTTGCTATTGTATCATCGAACAGTTTACTAGGAGATTATTTTCAATATTTTTTTTTCATTTTTCTTATAAGTAGATTAAATAAATAGATTGCATTAACGAGTATTGACTTAAATGAGAATCGAACACAAATTTTTGCATAGATAAAGTAGATTTCTTTATATATGATATTTTATCTTATTTATTTATTTTTTTCTTTTTCTTATGCAATATAATCTCTATTTTGTTTTATCATATCTCGATAAATGTACCAACAGATGTTAAAGAAGAAATCGTTGTTACCGTCAGTTCATAATAGCGTGAACGATATTATCATTCGTAGATAATCTTTTATTATCGATATATCATATTTAAAAGATGGAGCTAAAAATTTATGTTTTATGAATTTCATTGATCGTGCACTTTGACCTTCACCCATTTAAACGCCGGAACTGACGCATCTGGCAGTAATGTGAATGAGAAAATAAATAGATGTTTTTGCATAGTCGGCGCATTGTTAATCGTTGATTTATGAAAATTCTTTTCTTTTCTTATCCGTAAAAATACGTTCTTTGATTCGCAGAATCAAAATCGTTTTCGACAGATATCGTCATATTTTTAATTAAAGAATGTTTCATGCGATGGAAAGCGACGTCACGATAAATAATCCCTGTAGAGAGATTTATGAGAAAATCAATTATTGATTCTTTGTATCTCTCAACGTGGATCAATTTCTCGGAATGAGTCCTGGAGTAAGGATAACGTTGAGAAGGAAGTAATCGGCGGATCGTTAATCATTGATCGAATACCTACGATCGGGAGTCAAATGGATGAGCTATAATTAAAACATAGTCAATAGATCAAGAGGAGTGAAATTACGAAATATCTAATAAATCCGATACTGTATCCGTGATGTCTGACACGATACTTTCAACGAAATCCTTTCTTTCTATTTGATGTTTGCCGTCGAACGTTTGTTTGCTCCTGACAAATTCTCGCGGTATACTTTGAATATTAGTTTGTCCTGGAAATTTGACAAAGTCGACAGATGGACCGTTTTGTCTCATGGAATTGACATTAGCAAAGCCACCTTCGTTTCGTCCATAGGGATTCCGATGGACCGAAGTAGCTTGTCCTTGAGTATAAACTCCGAAGTTCGATGAGGCACTAGAATCAGCTGAGGGTACGGTGATGTGTAAACCTCCACTTGACTGTCCTTGACCCTGCAACCACGAGTTAGGAATTGACGGATATCCTTGAGCGTACTCGTGCTTCGAATGTGGCCTCCACTGATGTCCTTGAAAGTTGACTTCTCCGTTAGGATGCCACTCGTTCACTTGAAGCTGTGGTCTATTATTTTGCCAGCGTTGATTGTAATTACCTAATGTCAACGTTATCGGTTGTTTTTGTTCAATGGTAATTGGTGGGTCTTTAATGGTTACTGTAGGTCTATTAGAGATAGGATGGCCTGTTAATAAATAATATTAGTTAATGAATACGATTAATATTATGTTCAACAGGTTTATGCATTTAGTAAATGATGAAAATATTAATATCACACCGGGGAAATCATGATTAGGTCCGATGTTGGTCCAGACCGGTTTTCTTGGTCCCTGTGGTTGTCCTATTATCAGACCATCAGAGAGAACATGCACATTGCTACTGGATGATGCTGAAGAATGCACGGAACCGATCGATGCCTGCGAACCAGAACTTGCCTGACCGTTTTGTGCGTTTGCTTGCGAGGAAGTACTCGCTTGACCAATATTGAATGAATTGCTATTGGCATTTGAGTGCCCACCGAAAACAGGATGATTTACATTGAATGAATTAGCGTTAGACGCAGAAATTCCTGTTAATCCTGCGGCGAATGACGAGGATTGACTAGCGGATAGCGAAGATCTAAAAAAAAAAAAAGAAAAAAAAAAAAGAATCAATTAACCACAATTTTTTTTCTTTTCAATTTTCAATTAACCATTCATCCTGAACATATGATATTTATATAATCGTTTTACGATTTCATAAATTTAAAATAATAAAAAAACATTGCAATCGAAACTTAAAGCAATCTCTTCGATTCAATTCGATATATTATAAAAATCATTTTTAATCATGATAAATGATTATTGTAAGATATAAATTGTTCTATACAAATATAAAAGTATATTTCTCTCTTATTTCTCTTAGTTTGTGGAAACGCGTACCCAGTATTCCCAAAGGAATTGGCTTCAGCTTTAGAGAAGCTAGAACTTTGAGATACACTGATACCCCCGAGGGCTGCTCCCAATTGCAAAGCCTCTCTATTGTCCTGGGCACCGTTTAGGCTGAAGCTTGCACTGAATGGAAGAAATCGTGCCTCTGCTCTTCCATTTATCGTCTCCGGCTTTTTCCTGGTAACCTGCTCCGGTGTCAGTTCCGGTGGTGTGTTCCATCGTTTCTCGTGTTCATCGTTGAAATGCACGCGATCGTCTGCGGGTATGAATGAAAAAAAAGAAAAAGAAAGAAAGAAGAAGAAGAGATAGAGATAGAGAAAGAGAGAGAAAGAGAGAGGAAAAGACAGAACAAAAGAAGAAGCGGAACAAAGAGAAGAAGAAGAAGAAGAAGAAGAAGAAGAAGAAAACACATTTCCTTCGTGACACGCAAAAAAAAGGGAAATTGTTCGAAAGAGAACGAACGTGCTAAACCTTTTATAACTTTCCACTTCTTTTTTCATCTCACGTCGAACACGTTGAAAAATTTAGTCTCTCTGGTTTGTTCACTTTTTCTCTTTATCTATCTTTCTCTCTCTCTCTCTCTCTCTCTCTCTCTCTCTCTCTCTCTCTCTTTCTCTTTCTTTGTTCGTTTATTTCGAGTTAACGAGAAGAAAACTAAGTACAGCACGTACAGAAAGCTCAGCGAGTTTTCTATTGGATTCGGATTTTATATCCGTGCGCGTATATATGTCTATGTACTTTTTAAAGGACGTTTCAAATGAATTGAAATATTTTTTATTTTTTATTTTTTTTGTTTTTTATATGTTTTTTATAGTATTTAAAAATATTGACTATTGTTAAAGGTACTAATGTATTAAGAAAAAAATTAAATTATTTCATTATAAAGTGAGAATAAAGATTTTAAATAAATAGAGAAATTTTAGATAAATACGAAGCTCTTATTGATTAGCTTGTTTTGTTTATTATAATATTTTAGGTTTTATAATATATTAACATTTTAGTTAATTATCATATTTACAATTTATTCATCAAGGTAAAAAGAATAAGGAGAAAGAGAGAAGATTTGCATCTACCGTCAGGTATCTTAGATTTCAAGGACTTTTAATTCGTCATCATCAATTTATTTAGGCCAAACCAAATTCAGGTCACTATCTCTTTTATTATTTTTGTAAATAATAATTTTATATTTTCATAATGGGTGTATATATAATTATACTGTGATTAAGAATATATAAAAAACGTTCAAGTTATGTACGTATATATATGTATATATATACTTTTTCTATATGCATTACGATATAATCGATACTATTACTTCATATGACGTTCACTTTTCAATATACACTGCATTGATTCATACGACTTTTAAAATCGTCCCAATTGCATATTAAATTTTTTTTTTTTATAATCATTTAAATAACACTTATGTCACCAGCTCGAATAATTTTTACGAGCCACTAGATTTTTCTCGAAAATAAATAAATAAATTTTTTTCGAAGATGTAGCACAAATTTCATATCAAACACGACATTCACATTTCACTATTAACGTTATATCCGACGTTTCACGTGAAATACAATTTTCTATATGACGTTAAATCGAAAGTTACAATGATTTTCACTATTTCTCGAAGAAACTCACTGTCGTAGAAGAACACATTTTCTTTGTTTCTTTTTCTTGTTTTTTTTTTTTTTTTTTTATTTACATTGGAAAAAAATAATTCGTCGTAATCGATAATAAAAGATGATTTTTCGAATGATCGTCGGAGATGTCATTTCTTACCTGCTCTCATGAGCACGAAGAAGATAGAAGAAAAAATGAGGAATAGGCACTTAACGCACGTAGCCATGTCTAAAAACGTTCTGAGTTCTCGGTGACTGTGGTCTACCCTTTTTCAATGTATACGCGTGACCTTAAAAATCACATTAAAATTCTAGTCGTATCTGTCCGCGTAATATCTTTTTCTTTATTTCTTATTTCTTTCTTTTTATTCTTCATAAACGTTCGTGGTCATCGAACGGACATATCGATTTTCATTGAATTCATATTAACGACGGCATAATTTCATAAGTTAAGATAGTCTTCCGTATAAAATAACCGTTCATTTATTTTTCCCTTAATAAGGAATAAAGGTATTTCATTTTTCTTATTATTCCTTAACGAGATGGATACGGAACGTCGTTTGAATACGATGTGTGTGACGTTAATGGCCTTGAGGAATCCCAGAAGATTGCTTGTGACTAGGCTGTCAAAGTATACGAGACTTGTGCAATAATTCTACGGTTTCGTCGATAGAATCGATAAAAACACGTTCGGATATAAACATACATGTATAACAGTACGAGAAAATAGTTGATAGAGAAAGAGAAAGGAAGAGAGAGAGAGAGAGAGAGAGAGAGAGAGAGAGAGAGAGAGAGAGAGAGAGAGAGAGAGAGAGAATTATTTCTATTATGTGGATGCTGTCATTGCTGTGAAATAGATTAGAAATGAATCGAAGAATTACACAAAGATCGATTGAAACATATGTACTATATATATATATATATATATATATATATATATATATATATATATATATACATTCATTTATGAACATTACGAAATTTTAATTATTACGAATATGTACGTATACTAACCTGTGTATTATGTGTACATATTTATATTAGTTGAATTCACTTAAGATTAAATGCATGAATATCTTCGGTTTAATATAAACGATTGAGAAATATATCAACGAAGCATACATTTAATTCAATAAATATATATCGGCTGATATACATAGTATTTGATTATTTTCCTATACAAAAGTAATAAAGTAAATCAAGGCAGATTTAAAACATTGTAAATTTTTTTGTTTTTTTTTTTTTTTTTATATCGTGATGATTGTGAATAAAACTTAAATCTTATTAAAAAGTAATCAGTACTTTCGTTTTATCGTCTAGACTTCTAAATGATTCATTCGGATATATATGTAATATATCTACGTATATAAAGTTTATATATATAAATAGTTATCGACATGGTGATTAATATTTTTATATGTGATAATATAAAATCGCAATGAAGGTATATGTACGTGAAATTTCGATAATCTTTTCTTTCTTCTTGTTTTTTTTTTCTTTTTTTTTTTTTTTCTATTTTTCTTTTCAATATTTAAGGAATACACTAATGATAATAATTATTGCAAAAAAAAAAAAAAGAAATATTATACCTATAAGAATATTTATATATAATTTTATATGTTATATAAAAATATTATATTGTTTGACTGAAGTTTAAAAGAAATAGATTTTTGTAACAATACAAAATAATTCTTTTTATCGAATAATATTTGGTATCATAAAACATTATTTGACTCGAAATCACTTCGTGCTTGATTAATCATCATTTCGAACGAATACACGATAACAATGAAGAAATTAATGCATACCGAAGCATATTTTTTCTCATGTGTTATAATAAACATTATATTGATTTGAAATTTTTCGTGCTTTCGTTCCTTCGTTTTTTTCGCTTTCTTTTTTCTGTTTTTTTTTTTTATATTTTTCTTTTTTATTGTACACAAAATTAAAGTCGATCACTGTCAACGTATATATGATTTTTTATGAGTTATTATTTCATACTAATTTAACGTTTACGTAACTATTAAACAATTTATTTTGTGCCTACACATAAATAGGAAACGAAGAAGATTCAGGAAAATTTATGTCAGATATAGAATTGTTTTGATCAATTAAATCGATCGATATTTTGTTGGTTTTAGTTTTAGGATTTACGGTAATATTTTCATCGTTTTCAGTTGTTTGAGATTGATTTTCTAATGAAATCGATGGAATTTCATTTTCCTCGATTGTCTCAAAGGTGATCGTTTCTGAAGCAGGTGTCGTAGTCACGAACATGTTATTGTTTGCTGATGGAAAAACTACTTCCGTAGGTTCTTCAGCGATTGTTTTGTTGAACGTGCTGATAGTTATTATGGGGACAGATTCTATTTCTATACTTTTTCTTGTGGTCGTTTTTATCTCGCTGCTTGGAAAACTAGTCGTTTCTTTTATCTCATTAATTGTCGAACAACTTTCTTTATTTTCATTCGATTGTTCCTGTGATGTTCGATCCTTTATAGCCAATAAATCTGTCATATAACATATAAATAATTTTAAAAAGTTAAAAGTTTTTCGTTTTGTTTCTTAATTATTTATCGTTACGAACGTTGCGATTTAATTTACTCTATCTTTTTTCTTTTTTTATCTTTTTTTAAATTCGAAATTTTTTTTATAATCGTATAATTTGTAAATTTCTACTTAACAATTAGTTCGAATTTAAATTGAAATTTTATGATTTTATTTAACGAAACTTTAAATCTCACCATCGCCCAATTTCTTCAAAAGCGTTAGAATTTCTTTCTGTGTCTTTTCCAATTTATCGAGCCTCTCATTTGTGTCGGGTATGTCCTCATCATCGTCATCAATGTCGTCATTGTCCTTGAAAATATAACTGATGGACGGAAAGTAAGGAAACTTCCAAGAACGTTGAAAGTCTGATAATTCCTCCGAATTTGGTCCAAGAAAATGTATGCTTCGTTGAATTCTAGTTAGATCTTTTTTATTATCGATAGGATTACCTGAACAATGAAAAGAAAAAAAATAAAAAAAAAATAATTTCAATCCATATCACTCTCTAAACATAACAATTCTTTTATTTTTTTTTTTTTCGAAGAAATCAATAAGCTTTGCAGTAAGAAACTCGTTTAATAAAAAAAAAAAAACATGCAAAGTCGAAAGTTCGAGTTGTTTGTTAAATGATAATACGCATTGAGTGAGTCACGATCAGCATATGTATCTTTCAATTATTCATATTAATTACGTTTATATTGTACTACGTGAAAACGTAAAAGCTTTCGTGATTCATTAGATTTGCAAAGAAGAAGAAAATAAAAAGAAGAAAAAAAAAAAAAGAAAGAAAAAAAAGGAAGAAGAAGAAAGAAAATATCAATGAAACAAATCGTACGTATCCTTATCCGACTGGTTTAAAGAATAAAACTTACATTCGATACTTTGCAATTGCAGGGCTATCAGAATCATAAAAATGGCATTGATGCTGTACGACATATTGATTATTTTTATCATTTTTACACGTATTCCTTTTGAAAAATAATCTCTTGACACTAGAAAATTTCAAACGCTACTGACGAATTTGCGATGGTTCCTTCGTCTTTTATATCTATTGGGAAACTTAGAACTAATAGTAAAGGGAAAGCATTAAGTTAATGACCCATCCTATTTGTCTTATCTATCTCTACAAGTATATTAAGCTCTTTGTATCTTTTTACCTGGATCGTTGAAATTTTTAAAGAGGTCAACGAAAATTTTTTAAAGAACTCGAGGGAAATTGTTTTCGTATTTTATTGAGACTTAAACTAATAAAGAAGAAGAAAAAAAAAAAAAAAAGAAAAACAAGTCTTAAAAATAATATTACATTTAACAAAGAGGAAATTTTCATAATTTTATACGTAAAAAAAAAATAATATTACATTTAACAAAGAGGAAATTTTCTAATCTTGTACTACGTAAGGAATTTAGATATCAAAAGAATCATAAAATTAGAGTCCCCTTCGTTCGTCATAGTTTTATAAATATCTACTTTTTAATCAGACGGACAATGAAAAAATCCAAAATAATTTCTTAACAATTTAATTAGATGAGACATTAGGAAAAACGCTATTACCGACACGTACAGAGTTAATATACGGTTTATTCGTTAGGATTGAAGTCGATCTTGATTAGACGGACTTAAAGTAAACGTAGTTAATTTCTAATAATCCTTGATATGTATCATTACATTTATGATAAACGTTTAATAAATTTTGTCGAGTCTATTTATATTTTAATTTTTAATTGATCGTCTTGTTGAAATATCGTTAAAATGATATTAACCAATATATTTTAAGTTACCTTGACAATGAACTTTATCAATCGATTTATCAAGGAAAAAGTGATTTTTAATAATGGAAACGAAATTGTTATTCATGGTAATGAATTATTACGTACGCGATAAACTACTTTCGCCAGTGTGGGTATTTCCCAGTATTATAATGATCAATAGCGTCAGCCACGTTCGTATCAAATAATAATAACAAACGTCGATGTTGTTATAGGATCTTTGTTGACGATTTATTCAAACTTTTGTTTGTCTTTGATGATAAGTGGAAAACTTTGAAGATGATGATCCAATATCATTGGATATGAGTTGATTCTTTGAAAAAAAGAAAAATTACGATTGAAACGAATATTATCGAATTTTCGAGACTTCCCGATAAAATCGAGGATATTCGATTGACAAAGATTCAAACGTTCCAAAATAAAAAAAAAAAAAAAAAAAGATAAAGAAACAAATTCGTGATATATATATATATATTTTTACATGTGCATTCAACATCTGTACAAACATCGGCAGATAATATTGCAATAAAAAAACAGCGACATGATTTACGTATGATACGTCTTCTTTCGTCGATTTTTCTTTAGCACTCATCGCTGCAATTATTCTCGCGCGTATCGATCAGAATATTTTCACTTTTGTTTCATTTGGTTCTTCTGAAAATGGCAAATGCCCCGAATGACTAATATTTTAATATAGTTTGATTGCTCTGATAATACTGGATAAACCGATATACGGTACATCTATCGGGGTTTTTTTTCTTTTTTCATTCAGAATTTTTTAGAAAATAATTTACTTTATTATTTTTTATCTTTTTGTTATCACTTACTTTTATCACGCAAAAGATTTTCGATATAAACGGACAATGAATAAATATACGAAAATTGTAATAATTTATATATATTTATATATTTATATATATATATATATATTATATTTTTTATTTATTCAATTTTTTATATACAAGTAAATTATTCGAATGTATGTTTAAAATAATGTATATACGTCTTAGATAGTTATCGTTCGAAATGATGAAACTGCATAGGAATAATCGAAGAGTCCTCCCTATGATATTCATAGCTCTTAAATAACATGATTCTCTTTGTCCTTCATTTTGATGATAAAATTCTAACGATTTACTGCAAAAGATTCTTCGAAGTTTATAAAGCTAGGTACCAATTTTATAGCTGCTACCCATTAATCGATGAACCATACATATTATATCTAATTATTATTTGATCTTTCGATCGATCGAGTAGATCGACAAATATTCTTCTTCCTTACGATGTATAATTCTTCGAGGGGTGCGAGAAACGTTATTCTTCGATTCTCGACGATCGATTATCAACGTAACAGGATATGCCAGACTGGTCACGATCCGGTTGCTTATAAATAATTACTCGTTTCTACTTCTGGGCACGATGTAACAATGAGAAAAACATTTTATCTTTACGGTGATTTTATTTTATTTTATTTTTTCTTCTCCACTTCTATACAAAACTTATAAAATTCGAATCGTATCAAACATTTTTCTAAAAAAAAAAAAAAAAAAAGAAAGAAAAAAAAAAGATCGAAATGACTCAATTTTATTTTATATTTAATTAACAAGAAGAACTTTGACCTTCATTTACTCGACCACTTTATCGTTCAGGGTTATCGACTGTTTCACTCAAACGATTAAGAATTTTAAACACAATAATCGAATATGTATATATATATGACTCAGATTTTGGTTGGTTATGTATGATTGTTTTGATCTAGTATAGACAAGATCATTACCAAGGTCTATGCTATTGATATGCTAAAAAGAGTAATGAAAGAATATGAAATCGTATTATAATCGTATGTTCGAACATATATATATATATACATATATATATATATAATAAAGATAAAATTTAATTCTCTCTCTCTTTCATTTATGTAAATAAAAACGAATATAAATTGAAAAATCGAAATTCGAGTTTATCTTGAACTAAGCACGATTGATTCGTTTATTGTACAATACCGTTAATCGTAGGAATATATTTGATTCCCATTTTCAAAAAGTTGCGAAAAACCAGAAAGACGTGGATGATTAATTAATCTTGTTTAGCGTGTTTAGTTAATAACAATATCTGTATAATATTAATAAGTTAAAAAAAATGACTAAACAAATAACTATTATCGCATATATATATATATATATATATATATATATATATATATATATTTATATATGTTTATATCGAAAGATTGCATCATTCATTTATTCGATTCAAAAACGATTATTTTTTTGGGGATTTCGAAGTTCCGACTGGATGCAATTAATAGCTCGATGATTTAGCAGAAAGGATGTAAAAGTTTTCGCGAACGGGCTATCGCGCCTTTGAAGAATACTTTAAGGAGGTAACGTTGTTGATACGAGCGAATGCTATATAAGATGATCGCCGACACCAGCTGACTCAGTCATTCTCTTGCAACAACGACGCACAACTGAATTTATTCCTTTCGCGATAATTTTTTTTGTCGCGCGTTCAGTAGTAACATCAACGTATAGATACGACGAAGAGTAATAAGCCGGAAAGTAATAATAATTCTATTTCTTTTTGTCTTGTTGTATTTTTTTTTTTTGTTTCACACCCCTTATCTCTCTTATTTTTTTTTTTTTGCATTTTTGTTGTTGCTGTTATTAAGGCACGTTATCTCGACGATCTATACGCGCGATGGAGATCAGGATCTACGCTCTACTGCTTCTTTTTGTATTCGTTGGATCCAACGCCGAATTCCGTCCTTCTGCCCGGCATCGTAGAGGTGAGTACCCACAACGAAAGAATAACAAAAAAAAAAAAAAAAAAAAAAAAAAAAAAATAAATTAAAGTAAGAAAAAAAAAAAAATTAATGGAAAATTTTTTAATACAAGAAGAAAAGTAATATCTTTAAATATACGAAAGTTTTATTCGTTTCGACATGCGCAAAATGGTATACTGAGAAATATGTCTTAAGTAAATATGTTCGTTCCACTAACACATAAGAAAATTTCTACTTGATCGTTTTTCGTGTATACGTATATGTGTGTGTCGTTTATGCTAACATTAATGAACAAAAGACAATGATCGACGAAGGAATGAATTGGTTTCTTTTGTTTTTTCTTTTTTTTTTATTTTTACGATACGATATCTTACTATACGAATATATGTATAATTTGTATTTTATATATACGACGAAAATCTATCGATCGCTTCGAGGACATCGTGAAACGGTGTAAAAAAATACCGGAAAAACATTTTTAATAGCAATTTCAGGCTATTAATAATAAAAGAAAAAATAAATTCGAAATTGTCTTACGTAAACGCAAGTCATCTTCGTGTATTTAATAAAGAATTGCTGAGCCAGGATTTCAAAGATTATTGCAAGATGTCAAGACGTAAATTCGTCCGTCTGTGAAAACGTCTTAACGACTTCGTTTATATAACAAATCGCGAAAGGAAAATTAAGAGACAAAGTATTCTTTTAACTCCGACGATCGATAAGAGAGATCGCCTCAAAGAGATCGATTGATTTTATTATAAATTTTTTCTGCATGTCAAAATATTTATCTATGTATGTATATATGTATGTATGTATTGGTCTACATAAGTCATATTTTTTAATTTTGTTTTTTTTTTTATCTGTATTGCGAATACTAACGTTTATATGTTATATATATATATATATATATATATATATATATATATATATGTTATATAACGGTGGATTTTAAATCAATTCGAACATATATCTAATGTTTTGAATTAATTTGAATATTATTCGATATCGGAAGATTCATGAAGATTAAAAACATTTTGAAAGTCTTAAAACTTTTATATTAAGGTTTTATATCCTATAATAGGTATATATATATATATATATATATATATATATATATATTCATCTACGTATTACATAAAATAATTATTTCCATTTTTAAGTTATGATTATTACAAAATTTATATGATAATAATATCATAAAATAAACATATATTATAAGCAAGATTGTAAAAGTGATTTAACTATTACGTCTTTTAAAAATTTCTAAGACTCACGAGAATTTCCGGTTTTGTCTAATAGCCAAAGTGATTCAATAATCCAATTGAATCGCACTTGTAAGATAGACCATCATCTCCATGTATCTATGAATATATGAATATATATATATATATATATATATATATATAAATTTATATATATGCATGTATGTGTCTATAATAGCGGTAATAGATAGTCATATCCGTCTATCAATGTATATATAATAATGATGGCGACATTGAGCGGTACAGCATCGTTTGCATGTAATATATATGTAAGCCGAGAAACATCACGGTTCAAAGTAAAATAATCTACCGAGACGTTTCTGAACCATGACCTCGTTTCTGTTCCCTACCTTGACCCAAAGAGAAACATCGATATTTTCCTTCCCTCCCTCTTTACTTTTCGTTATCGTTTTGCATCTCATCACCATAACGGCATCTCAAAACGTATGGATAATTTGTTGAAAAAGGGATAAATTATTGGAGAAATTATTTATATCTTAAATTTATTGAAAATATGCTATTTATAAATTGAAAATCATCGCATCAAAACATATATATATATATATATATATATATATGCATGTATATATATCGAGTGAAATGTTTATGTGCTTTATCATATTTACATGATACGAAAAAATTTTTATTTTTTTCGTTGATAACGTTGAAGCGATAATATATGAATGTTTAAAGAGTACCACGTACGTCGAATAATCATCATCAAATAAATTCTAATTATTAACATTCTAGTTAATTAACATTCACGTTGAAACTTTAAGTGTGTTTTATGTTTGGTAAAGGAAGTCTAATTGGGCTAATGGCATGAATAAGAATACACGTAATATAAATAGAATCATTCATCGAATAATCCTACGTGTATTATATTTTTATCGATCAAGATGTCGAAAGGAAGAGTGGTGAATACTACAATATAGCCAAGATTATAAAACGTGCGGTTGATTCGTCTACTACGACTACTAGAAAGAGCAGCGAGGACAGCACTAGTACTAATAATAAGAATCCTGGCACTACGACTCCTAACACTGCAAGTCCTGACACTACGACTTCTAACACTGCAAGTCCTGACATTACGACTTCTAACACTGCAAGTTCTGGCACTGTGAATCCTAGCACTAAAAGTCCTATCACTACGAAAGCTACCCCATCGACTCCTAAGTCGACTCCTAAGCCGACAAGTGGCACCACCAAAGCCACGACCACTAAATCAAATCCTACGTCAACAGAAACGACTACTAAACCTATTACCGAAGCAACGAGTAAACCACAATTGGGTTTAAGATCGGCCTTTGAAGAGAAAGATGATTCTCCATCGAAACCTACTAACTCCGATGAAAAACCTGAGAAAAAACCATCGTCTGTGTCATCCCGTATAAAACCGGATACACCTGATAAAAAAGACAAGAGTCCATTCTCACCGTCAATGTTAAATTCGGGTTATCCATTGACTGGTGGTAACTATCCATTCCCTGGATTTAACTCTATACCACCTTACGGTCCTAACTATGCATTTACTAGTACCAATAGTAGTCCCGGAGGATCAGCGAGTGCATCGGCTAGCAGTTTCTCCAGTGCCGGTACATCATTGGGCAATCCAATCTATCCGGCGTACGATTCACGTAGTGGATTCTATCCTAATAATCCAATTTATAATCCAAATGAATACACTCCTGGTAATAAATGGCCGATCAATGACATTCCTCCAAATAATCCTATAAAACCTATCACTAGTTCGCGTTCTTCTTTCGATACGGAAGATAAGCCTAAATCTTCGAATAATTCGCCAACTGGTAATAATGCACATCCAATTAGTAATCCTAATTCTATACCATCAATTGGACCACAAAATTTTCCAAATCCTTTTTACGGAGGTCCTTACACTCCCAATTTCGATTATCCCGCCGTAAATTCGGTTCAGGGACCTAATTATGCTTGGACTAATTCCGGGCCTGGTTACGCTGGAGCATCTGCTGGTGCTTCCTCTGGTACTGGACCGTCGTTTGATAGTCGTGGTGCATTCCCCGACAATAACGCTGGAGCGGGATATATGGATAATTCAGCATACATTCCTGGTAACATAGGTAGGAACACAATAGTCTGATCTAACAATTGATCGACTGTATTCAAACCCTTTGTAACAGTTACTCGAAAAATATTATTATACTACGGTATTGGAACTGAATGTTATTTATATAGAAACAAAATTTGTAATTGGCAATATGAAAAGATCGATTTGAACGTTATTATTAAGATAGTTAAAATGTTTACAAATTATTATTACGTAAGAACAATTTAAAACATATTTAAAAAGGATAGATTATTAAACGATATAAAGAAACTACTTAGATGTAGAAAAATGCGAACTCCTGATTTATTAGAGACTACAAAACGATCGCCTAGAATATTAATGGATGTAAAGCGATATGTCAAGTATATTTTGTAAGACAACTTAAACGAATTCTTTTAAAATGGAACAAATCCTCAAGTCAAAAATTACATTAGCAACGTAATATTATATGTACATTAGTGTTATATATAAGTTCAATTAACTCTTTAACAATATCATAAAATGATAAGGAAATATTCAAAAAGAATTTTTAACCTACTTCTTTTTGTCTTCCATTTTTGACGATCCAAATTGTTAAAGGGTTAAAAGTTATTTTGAATAGAATCCAATAGAAAATCTTATATAAATGATTTTCCACGTTTTGGCAGATCCTGGCTTCGGTTTTCCCCAATCTGGATTTGACCCAGATTTTGGCAACAATTTTGCAGCTCACCAACGCATGATGGAAGAACATTTCAAGGCTATTCAAGCACAAATCGAGGCTCAACAACGAGCGTGAGTTTTTCGTTGAATTTGAAAATATTTGAAATATTTGAAAATATCTTTTTATTTTTTTTTTTTTTGGATATATAGGATATTCGAGGCAAGCAATGGATTAAATTCCGGTCCAGGTTCTTCTGATCCAGGATTGCAATCTGCTATTTCGAGCATTAGTGTCGGGCCTAGAGGTGGTTTCCAGGCTGCTCAGATAAATCCTGTAAGTTCTTAATTTTTTTTTTTTTTTTTTCTGTAATTATACGACTAAGTTACTAGAGATTCCTAAATATTATTTTAAATGAGAAAAAATAAATATTTATATTTGACTTTTTAAATTATAAAATTAATCATCAGTTTGAATAAAGATATTAATAAATGATTATAATTTATTATCGTCAATGATATAGGCCGCTCCAGGAATAGAGTCTCGATTTGCTAATGAATTACCACCACCATCAGGAGGACAATATGGTGTCTTTGCTAGTTCCCATTCTTCTAGTGCAACAGATGGCACTGGAAGAACCATTGGTCACAAATCAGCGACCACTGGAGTAAATGACAATGGAAAAATTACCTTCCGTACTATCCAAGATAAATAATCTTACTATAATGTATTAATATATATGTTTGTGTGTGTGTGTATGTGTGTGTCCCTATATACCTATATCACATATATGTATATGCAAATGTGCACATTCAATTAAACTAAATCTTTGCATCGAGTGTAAAGCAAAATGTTTATTTCTCAGGGTAACTTTAATAAAAATTTCAATTTTCACTTTCATTTATAAAGATTACTACCTCATATGTGCAGGAAATAAAAGGATTAATAAAGGAAAAGAAAGAAAAAACAAAGAAAAAAAAAAAAGAAATAGTAAAGAAAAAAAAAGTTAGCATCTGCTATCGTGTTTAAAATTTTTCTTATTTATTATTAATCCAAATATTGTATGTCCCTTTTGATAGAGAAGATAAAGAATAAAGAAAAATGATTTTAACATATATCTGCATTTTCACAATATATTTGTTCTCTTTCCTTTTTTTTTTTTTTTTTTTTTTTTTTTTTTTTCTCTCTCATTTCATACTCAATCCAGATTTACATACTCAACAAAAGAATCACTGTATGATGATAGTTGCATTGTTTCTAGCATCTAGAAATCTTTTATTTCTCGGATTGCTTCGTTTTACTAAGCGGTGCTTCGATCTTATCGTCGACAATAACTCTTCGCGGAAGCCACGACCTAGAATCTTGAAAACCCTTGTTGTATCCACGTTGTTCATGATTATTCCCGTTATACCATCGGTATATAGTCGGAAATATTCTTCCGTAGTTTCTCCGATCTTGGAAATGAATTTCTCCGTTGTTTGGTTCCACAAATCCATGGACTTGAACCTGACGTAATCGACAAAAAAAAAAAAAAAGATTAGAAAACAAAAGGAAAAATAATACGATGTATTACGAAAGATATCAAATTCTAAACATAATTGCAAACAAATTTTCATTATCATCTCTATTAATCTTTGAAACATTATATAAATTAAAATGACTTGTAAGATCGTGTAATTATCGTGTAATCAAAAGATATTTACAATGTATCTCGATGTTGAGTTTTCGAAATACCCATTGAAAACATTTTAATATTTATTTTATGCAGAAAGTGTAAAAATTAAAATCTTGTGTACTCTTTCTTCTTCTTCTTCTTCTTTTTTTTTTTTTTTTTCTTTTTGTTCTTTTCTTATATTACTTTTCGTACATTTTACGCGCGAGAGATTGGAAATAAATTGAATTAATTACAGTCAATAAGCAATCAAAAAATAAATTAACGTCGCAGGTATGCCATTTCATTTCGCATTAACTTTTATTTAATAACGATGAGTTTGATATGAAGAAAAAAGAAAAAAAAAAAAAAAAAGGAAAAAGAAGAAAATAAATAAAAAATAAAAGGAAAGTAACATTACTTGCGGTATATCGTTACGCAGAAAATGAGTGAAAGTTGGTTTCACTTGATCCAGAGGATGAAACACGGGAGACGATGGGCGAGGTATGTTCTCTTCTATGCCCCGTAATCCATCGATAATCGGAATTTCGGCGACCTCGATGTTCGGCTTTGTGTTTGTGATTATGGTGATGTGTACGTCCGTCACAATGTTTCCCTCGTCGTCGATTTTCGACGAAACCGATACGTCGCAAACACCATTTTCGCAGGACGCAACATTCGATCCCTTTTCTGTCTCGTTTTCGTTTACAAAAATTCGTACGTTGTTTACAACAGTGTTTGGAGTGTTTGTCGCCGATACCAAAAAAAAAAAAAAAAAAAAAAAAAAATAAAAATAAAAAAGAAATAAAAAAAGAAAAAAAGAAGAAAAAAACAAACAAACAAAAAAAAAAGAAATTCAACTTCAAATACAATAAAACATCGATTATGCTAGTAAAATAATTATTAATAACAAACAAATCATTTTTACTTTTAATTTTATTAAAATTATCATACGAATGCCTTTTATAATCTGTATTATTATTATTATTATCAAGATTTTTATATTATGATAATTAATTCGATTAAAATTTTATATACAAAGTATACAAAATTTTGTATATTCATATACAAAGTAAATTGTTCAAATGATTTACTCGTATTTTCGAATTGTCGAATATACGGTAAATATAAAAAAAAAAAAAAAAAAGTGTACTACCATCTTGTCACATTTAATAATTATCCAAATAAAATAAATGAGCTATTGAGTTTCTTAAAATGAAACTAGGTCTTTGGTACTTTACATTAAAGATAAACGAGAAGTAAGGAAATACGACTAAAACGCGCCACTCGCCATAAAAGTCATACTTTTTACAGTTTACGCCGTTGGAAAGACTCGTAAAACGATTTTACGCGGTACGCGTCTCGAGTATTTCTTGTTTCAACGGAAATAAATGAAACGTTAACATTCCCTGTATAACCCTCTCCTTCCTTTCCTTTATTTCCTTTTCCTGCAAAATGGAATCGCGAGTTACAAGTCCAGAATTTATAATATCCGTCCCACCATAGAAATGCATAAGTCATCATATTACAGAGCCATTCATCAAATTCAAACGAACCATTTTCATTTCTTTTCATTCTTTTTTTTTCTCTCTCTCTCTTTTTTTTCTTTTTTTTTCAATAATGTAACGAAAAATTTTACGTTACTGCCTGTACAAAAAATATATGGATATAAATATAATCGTAAATAATTCAATCGACGTGATCGTTTTTAATATAAAATAAATATTTAAAATAGTATTTTCTTTTCTTTTTTTTTTTTTTGTTTTTCTGTTTTAATCGTCATTATAATCCATATTCAATGTGATAAATTAAAACTCGAGAGATACATTTTAAAATGAAATTGACATAAAAGTATTTAATTAATTCTACAAAAGTATGCTCACGGATGATAGATGTGTCCTTCGTTTTCTTAAATCTTCTGGGAAACTTGATCTTAGGAAGGATTGAGTCGAACGATGTAACCATGGGTTTGGTTGTTCGTTGATGCGTATCATCGAAGGTTCCTTTTGAACATCGACGATCCTTTCTCTTTGGTTTGAGACGATGACAGGACGTTCGGAGGATGTTAGCTGGATTTCGTTCGAGTCGAGATCGATCTTTGAGGAGACGTTCAAATCGGCTATGGTGTCCTCGGCAAGGATAATGGTCAGACAAATGATCGGCCATCCTATGAATTTTCTCATCTCATTTGAGACAGAAGAAATAAAAAAAAAAAAAGAAAGGACATAAAAGAGACACAAGAGAAGTTTTGTTTTATCGTCGGCACCGAATGAAAGACAAAATTCGAATCGTCGTTACTAACGTCAATGTCGCCGTCGTTCTCTTTATTATCGTCGTGTTTTTTTTTTTTTTTTTTTTTTTTTTTAAAGAGTAGGGAGGAAAAAAATATACGAGATACTAGCAAGATAATAACGATCGTTGGACGAGAAAATTACGATGGCCTTCGCGAATCCTAAGAATATAATAAAATAAAAGGAAAAGAAAAGATAAAGAAATACCAAAGAAGATTATTCTTTTATACCGGATGACTCAGATTGTTGATCTTAATTGTTTCCTGAACTTATCTATCACGAGATTTAAGATAATTATTCTTATTAATCAAGATGACTTTATTATTATAAACGACGATGACTTGACTTTGATAACGTCGACGTGACAGATAACGATGAAAATATACGATTACATTTCTTAGATATCAATTATTATTAAGAATTGAAGTTTTTAATATCCTATTACTAACATTAATTATTTCAATTTATATAGGTATAATGTATAGATAATTAACAATATAAATATATTATGTTAAATTTCACAAGAATAACGATTAGTAATTAAATTAATTAAAATTATATAGATTATAAGGAAGTATACGGATGAAAATTTTTCTTTATATATATCTCTATAAAATATTGATGTGGTTAATCGGTAAGAAGTCATCATTATGTTATTATTGTATTATATGCCGTTAGCAAATCCCAGTTGTCGCGTTATCGCGGTAAATCGGAGAAATACATAAATTTGTAGATTATATAGGCGTGAACGGGATCGTCGAAAAGCCGGTAGGAAGAAAGTAGCGTGCAACTCGGAAGACGAGCGGTATGCACTTTATCGCGCGTAATTACGACCGGTTAATTACGGCGGAGTATGCACGTTGGTAGAAAAACAAAGGGTGAGGACGGAGAGCTCTTAGACCACCAGGAGTTCGTTGTGAATGAACGGCAAAAGGCGTGTTCGCGAGCACACATGCACACATATACAGACAAAGAACATGTATACAGATAATACTATAGCTTACAGACGATATTATCTCGCAGCTCGTCGTTTCCTAAGTGCATACATATATACATATATATATATATATGTATATGTATATGTATATGTATATGTATACATCATACCTACATACCTACGTAGATGCATACATGCATACATGCATAGGGGAAATAGCTACTCCAAAATGCACCCTAGAATCCCATGATTGCAGTGACTACATATACTCGCCCAATAGTAATTTTAGTCGGCCTGTAAAGCGGCCTCGATGTTTGCCCAAAGTTTGCCGTCAGCGAGAAAGGGTCGTCGAGCTCATTGAAATTCATTAAATCCGTTCGTCGTTGCTCCGCGAATAGACGCTTTTGCAACTTGCTAAATAAACGCACTCTCTTCTTTTCTTCTTTCATTTCCCACAAAGTCGAGTGTTGATTAGTGACCTTTTATATTGACGTAACAATCTCAAGTTTAGTTTTTAAAGATAGATTTATATTTAATATTTATCAAAAGTTTATTTAATTGTTGAATTTCTTTTTCTTCTTTTTTTCTTCCTTTCTTTCTTTCGTTTTTTTCCTTTTTTCTTTTTCATATCGAAATATTATTCTACTTCGACAAGAATAATTTTTTTATAATTTTGAATCTGACAATTTCAGTTGGTTCGAATCGAAATCCACATACCAAATCCTTTGCTTCGAGCGTGATATCATGGATTACGTTTAAACTCGGATACCGTAGAGATACACATACATAGATACGTGTGATTACGCTCGTGACACGCTTGCAACAATGAATCGTCTCTAGTCTCTCGTCGAGTTACGTAAATCCTTTGGGATCCTTCGACGTTACGAGATAACTTGGTTGAATGGAAATAGCATTATTTCTCTCTCTCTCTCTTTTTCTCTTTCTCTTCATCTTTCTCTTTCCTTTGTCTTTATTTTATCTTTTTATATACATCTGCATTATACCTACATATCTCTTTTTATGGATGATATCGTTTTAAAAATATAAAAATATATTAACTTATACAATTATTGTATTCGCAATTTAATTTAATATAAATGTTAAATCTTGAAAAATACAATTCAATTGAATTTGTTTATTAATTATTTTGCCTAAAATCACAATGGACGCATTAATAAAATATTAACGTTTCAATAAAATAATAAATTAATAAATATAAATTAAAAGAATATAAATAATCTAAATTTATTATTTATATTTCCTTTCTCTACACTATTACTATGTTCTCTCGTTTATCATATTTTATACTTTTTTTTTTTATAAAAATAATAAAGCATTAAATATGTAAATAAATTTTTCTTCTCTTTTTCTCTCTCTTTTTCTTTCTTTCTCTCTTTTTTCCTTCATCGAAAATTAGAAGACATGATTACAGTAAAAATGACGAGAGACACTAATTTGTTCTTTTTACAAGCATCGATGAGAACGTATGCTGTTAGACATGATTCTACGAGACGAGCGATTACACTCGTTTACTGTATACGTTCCGCCATTATCTGTCAGGGGTTACGTTCTTTTTCACACGTACGCGTACATACCAGCTTCCGGTTTCCCAAGAACCCCTAGCTCGGTTGTTAAACTTACTCGTAGCCAGAGCCATTGGTGTGCGTTTGATGGAGCGTAGGAAAGCGAGCGCCTAATGTACCGTGTCTAATCGGACGTGCATTATTGTGGAATCGTGGCTCGTGCACGATAATGCTTTCCGACGATGTAAATATGCTACATATTTACGTCCCACTGAGAGAAGAATTATACATATGTTATCTTCGTGGCATTCTTTTTCATACGATATTGATTTTTATGTCATCTGTTGAAAGTATGAACATTTAATCGATATTACGTTAATCCCGTTTACGTGTTACATTCATTCGTATATTTGTCCATCGTTCTATTGTATAATATAATTTATTTATTAATAATAATAATAATAATAATAATAATAATAATAATCTCATATAGGTTATTATATGTAAAGAATATATATATATATATATATATATATATGATGAGATTAACATAATTATAATATTATTACTTTATATCAATGTTGTCTGTATCAATATGAAGTCTCTCCTGAAAAATATCATAATCATGGTGGTCTCTCTTTCTCCATCGAAACAATCGTCCATTATGCAAAGTCATTCTTGGTTCTAATTTAATGATGCAAATGAAGATTACGTTTTTTTCTTTCCCGTGACATTCACCGACGAATATAAACATGCTAATTAAACTTTTGTCTCTTTCAATCTCGACAAGTAAAACGAATTCATCGCTTTCGTTTACGGGCCCGTTCCGTTCTATACACACCGTATCACGCTCGATGTATCTTGTTACAAGTCGCGAGAAAGGGAGACACGAAAGAGAGAGAGAGAGAGAGAGAGAGAGAGAGAGAGAGAGAAAGCTAGGCTACCGCCATTTGTCATTTTAAACAAGACGTCAGCGATGCGCCATTAATTTTGTCAACTGACGCCGTCCGAACGACGACGTAGCAGCAATAGCATTAGCAGTAACAGTAACAGTAACAGCAACAGCAACAGGACGCACGTATTACAGGACTGGCTTGCACTGCTATGTATCTCTTTTGGCCTTTGACGAACGATTTCTGAGAAAACAAAAACTCTTTCGACCTTTCTTTTCGCCTTTTTCTTCTCTTACTTTTAACCAAAGCCAAAGTTCTCCTCCTCCTCCTCCTCCTCCTCCGCCGCTTCTTATTCTTCTTCTTCTTCTTCTTCCTAGACGTACGAGGGAAAGAAGACGAAAATAGTTGAGGCTGCGACGATGTTCGAGAGGGTTTGATAAAGGGGTTCGAGCTTTCGAAAAGAAAAAGGAAAGAAAAAAAAAGAAAAAAAGAAAAAAAGAAAAGAGAACGAGGTGGAAGAAAAGAGGATCAGAGGAAACGATCTTTACGATATTTTCCTTCCAAAATCACGTGGAGAATGAGGATGGCGGTGGGTGGTGGGTGGGCAGAGGGAGAGGTGTCATTTTTAACGTATCGGTTCGTTTTTTTTCAACCCCTTTTTTTTTTTTTTTTTTTTTTTTTTTTTTCTTTTTACGTTCGCATTATAAATTTATTATTTCTTTTTTTTTTTTTTCTTGACTTGCAACGTTCCTGGCGAGTTTGTACATTCATAGCGATTCTTAAGGAATACTTATAATAAGTTCGAGGAGTCGTAAGAGAAACGAAGCAAATGAAAATAATCTGTAACCTTCTTTTCTTCTTTTTTTCTTTTATTTCCCAGCGATATTAATAATAAAAGGTTAAAATTATTTTAAAACGCTCCGATTCTCTCGACTCAATAAACGCAAATTTATAGTCGTTTGTGTATATATATATATATATATATATATATATATATATATATATATATATTATATATATATATATTTACATAGAGAATATCTTTTCATTTCATATTTTCCTCTGATTGGACTTTTTTTTTTTTTAAGCGTAAGATTATTTACGCCTTTTATAATATTAAATATACATATATAGATATACGGTGCGCACGGCGAATTAATAATACGAGTAAGTATGTACAAAAATACAAAAGGAATTGGCACAGTCGAAAGACTAGCGTGGCAAGGGAAGCATTCTTTTTCTCTTTCCTATGTGTACGCGATTTTTTTTCCTTCCTTTTTTTTCCCTTTTTCTTCTTTTTTTTATATCTTTTTTCTTTCTTTCTTTCTTTCTTTCTTTTTTTTTTCTTTTCTTTTTTCTACGAACATTCGAAACTTTCTCATTCGAGCAATACAAAAAGCTGATTGATTGTAAATGCACAATGCTATTTTATATAGTATATATGTATATGTATATATACACACATACAACACACTATGTTATATGCAAACTATCGAATTTATTTCGATGAAATACTCTTTTAAATCTCTCATAAATAGAAGAAGATTGATCGCTTTTCGATATTCCTAATCATGACGTTCTGATTATCATTTACATAAATATCATACTTGATCATTCCCTCAAATCTAGGCTACGTATCATGGCTGATATGGCGAAGGAAAGACGAAATGCTTGCCGGCAGTTGGATAGGATCGATACTTAATGCATGGATTATTCGAGTTATTCGATTTCGAATAAAATAAGCGACACGTGAAAACGACGTGCGAATTTGCAAGAGTAAGTACTTTGAACGAGATAATAGCAAGTATCTTATACAGAGTGATCCAAAAATCAAAAAAAAAAAAGGACAATAAAATTTGGAAAGTCTTTTTACGTAGAATTGAAAAAAAAAAAAAGAAAAAGAAAAAAAAAGAAAAATAAAATGAAATACATGAAAATGAACACATTTTGATTTTGTTTCATTTCTCCTTTTCTCTCTCTCTCTCTCTCTCTCTCTTGCATATTTCATTTATCTTTATATATTTATCTATTTTTTGAAATATTTATATTGTGTAGATTAATATTGGTCACCCTGTTTAACAGATATTATATACACAAACACACGCACATACATTTCTGTTTTCGAACAAAAAAAAAAAAAAAAAAAGAAAGAAAGAAAAAGAAAAAGACGATTTACTTCGATTTCGTTCGATAAGCTAAACGAGTTATTTTCTATTTTTCGTAACGAACATTAAACGTATCTCGTCAATTGCGTGTGGAAATCTTGCAAACAGATTATAAGCTGTCCAAAGGTAGGTCTCTCGTCGGGAGACATGGCCCAACAATAGGCCATCACCGCGAATAGTTCATCGGGACAATTGATCGGCTGGGCTAATCTGTAACCATCACGTAGATAACTCGCCATCTCAAATGGATCTACTTCGACGTAGGGTTGTTGTGCCAACGTAGTTAATTCCCATAGGAGAACACCGAATGCCCACTGAAAAATTAAAGGGAAAAGAAAAAAAAATAAAAAAAAAAAAAAAAAATAAAAGAATAAAATTATAATCTCAATTATATTGACAAGAGACAAAAATTTTTCATTAAATTTTAGCCACGATCTAAACAATTAAATCAAACTTTTATTTTTTTTTTCTTCTACTATTATTTTATGCAAACGCGAAAGGGAATTGAAATTGATTAACGAAATAGAAATTAAATTACGAAAAATAAATACAGATCGATCTAATTGTGTTTATTCAAAAATTGTATATATATATATATATATATATTCATGTTATACTTACAACGTCTGATGCAGTAGTAAACGTTTTACCAAGTAGACTCTCTATAGCTAACCACTTAATTGGTCGATTCTCGTTATCTCCCAAACAATGGTAATCCTGAGGGAAGAGATCTCTAGCAAGGGCATTGTCCGTTATTTGAACTCGTAGATCGTCATCGACCCTAAGAAAATATTTTATTACAGCCTCGTTAAATTCGATAATCTCACTTTGTTTGACCACGAAAAAAAAAAAAAAGAAAAAGAAAAGAAAAAAAAAAAGAAAGAAAAAGTGAAAAGAAAAAAAAACGCAAGAAACAAAAATCATGAAAAGAAAAAACGAAAATATAAAAATATGGTTAATTATGAGGAGTTGCTTTTGTAACAAGAGCGATAAAAGAAGAAAGAACAACGAAATCACCTTTCGAAGACGAAAGCAACGTGAACGCTAATTAAAGAGCCACCGAAGTAACCGTGTACAGTGCTTAATTAATTCGTTGCGCTCAATTAATTCGGTAACGAGACATAACGGCCTCGGGACTTGTTGAGGCAGTGTTAGAGAAGCGCTTTATTAAAGTGGCTGATGCGAGTAGCGTGTCTCGTAAAAAAGGATCTTTCGTTGTCTCTCAGTTATTCAACGTGAAAGAGAAAATGAGAGAGGGAGAGAGAGGGAGAGAGAGAGAGAGAGACGAAAGAGGTATATAGAGTGTGCCTACATGTAATACATCTCGCTCTAATTAACCCTTCGGAAATGTCGGTTCAATTATGGAACTAGCGGATATATTAAGTATATCGTCAATTTCTTCCATTTCTTTTTCAAATATTTATCTTCAAATATAATACATTAATTGTATCTTATTACTGGATTAATTCTAAATGCATTTGTATCCTTGATAAAAATCAATATGCATAATAATAAATACTATTATATTTTCTTTATGCGCATTTAAAATTAATTTTAATTTCATTTTATGAATGCAACGATCTGCCAACTTAAATTACCCATTATATTTGCAAATTATGTCACGAATCCATAAAGATACGTACATATATTTTTTTGCTCATCGTAATTTTTATCATTATCGTGTCTATCACGGAACATACAATTTATTAGATATCGTTATGTTTTATCTCAAAGTCGATGAAAAAATTAAAATATTCATACGATATTAGGAAATAGATCGTTCTACTTACACGCAATTCCTCGCAGCGAGATCTTTATGGACAAGTCGTTTCCTATGAAGATACTGAACCCCTTTGGCAGCTTGAAGTGCCATTTCGACGACTTCCTGAGTGGTAAGAGCCCTCGGTGGCCCTTCGCTGCTCAGCTTGCACCTTAGTAAGAATCTCTTCATGTTTTTGTAACCGGTATGAGGATAAAGTAAAAAGGGCGCGCTTCTATCCTCGATCGAGACACCAAGAACAGGGAGTAAGGCTGGATGACTCAAGCCGTAAAGAGCTAAACCTTCTCGTAGAAGAAGGGCAACCTAGAAAAGATAATGTGCTTAACTTAGTAGAATACATCGTTGTATTACGTTAGCTATTCTCTCGCTTATAGTGACGAGAAAAATTATTGACGTTATATAGTGGACGTCATTAAATAAAATCGATAGTCGGTTCATTTAATATTCATTCTTTCTTTCTTTCTTTTTTTCCTTTCTTATATTAACCATAGTTCATACCAACGAATGTACTCTATGACAGATACATATTAGATCTTCGTTCATTAACAATGTTTTTCACGAAATAAATAGAATTAAATAAATAATAAATTGAATAAAAAGTGAAATTAATCATATTCGTTTTAATATCAGATGTATCTTTTTTTTTTTTTCATCTGAAAATTAATTCATATTAGAATTATGTTCTAATACTTCAAGATATATTACGAAGCGCAATGCGATTAAATAATAATTTCAATATTTTCATTATATTAAAAAAAAGAAAACAAAAAAAAGAAAAAAGAAAAAAAAGGGAATGATATAGGAGAAGGAAGGATGGAAGGAAGGAAGGAAGGAAGAAGAAGAAGACTCACTTGCGACTGTGAGGCGTGCTCGGCGGCTGTTTTTACTAGAACGTCCCTCGGAGACGAAGCACCCTCCTCGTGATAACTACCCCTGTACACGCGACCAAAGGTGCCCTCCATTTCTATGCTGAGAAGACGCACCCTACATCTACAAAGTACAAAGGAGACGATGTAATACGATGACCGCAGTTGTAAAATGGGAAAGGGAAATGTAAATTAATGGCTCTTGTTGTACATAGTGACGTACATTGTAACGTAAAGTTAAACCGCACTAGCTTTATGTACGAGTTTAGAGAATCAACACACTCCTATTGTTCCAATTCTAAGTTTCTAAATGGCTTATGTGATTTATTATTTGATTAATTATCTCTTTAGTTAGGTAGTCAAGGAGAGTCGAAGAAAAACAAAAACAAAGTGAAAGAATTCATTTTGTTCGATGTTAAAAGGTCATTTGTTTAAAACAAACAGATATATCATTAATATTATAAATTACCAATAGATACATATAAATTAATGATCTTTGATATAAGAAAAAAGAAAAAAAAGAACCACGTAACGGATATCTGCTAATTTGTAATTTATATCAGTGACTCATTCTGCATATCTGTACCTATGTACACGTTACTTGAAACTAGGCCTTGACGTGAATGTATTTTAAGCCCTGATCTGGCACGAAAGTCGATCGGAGTGTCGATAACCTCGTAATCGTGAGTGCTTTCAGACATATTTCTTTTTCTTGGTTTTTTTCTTTATTTTTCCCTTTCTCTTTAGCTTCTTATCTCTCGACTCAAAAGAGTTTCCACTCCTTAAGAAATTTTTTATGAAAAAAATAATTCGAATAACGAGTGTTTCTCGAGCATGTGTTTCGTTTAATTATCGTTACTTATTATAAGTATATATAACGTAATATTATAAAAAAAAAAATGTAATTTTTATGTTGCTTAATGAAATAAATTATTATTTTTCTCTTTTTCCTTTTCTCTTTTTCCTTTTCTCTTTTTCCTTTTCTCTTTTTTTTTCTCTTTTTTTTTTTTTTTTTTTTTTTTTCTTGATCAACGAACAGATACGACACTTTTCCTTACCTTTGTACCGTGATCTCTTGAATTCTTTCATGTAGCTCTCGACTAGGTCTGTCGTCTAATCTTCTATAAGTGGATGCTGATGCTCCAGACGCTGAGGGTGGCGGAGTTTCTGGAGACAGAAAGGTTTGCGCCGGACCAACCCCTGTTCCTCGCTCTACACTACACGCTGAACTGAGACCTCTGGACTCTCTATGAGTATAATAAGTATGTTATATATTTTGTTCATGTCTTATTATTTACATCAGACGACGACAACGATAACAATGGATATAATACAATGAACTGAGTCACCGTTTTGTATTAAAACAATGTCTTGTATCGAAACCTACTTTCTTTATTTTTCAATATAAATATCTTTCGTATATACATAATGACGTTTATTTTATTCAATATTTAACGAAATAAATCCTCATAAATTATTAGTATATTAAAATTCATTTGATTTTAAAATTAAGATTATTTAAGATTTAAGATCAATACTCTATTATTGAGATTCTTTTTTTTTTTTTTCTATAAAAAAAAATATATATATATATATATAGTGCCATTATATTGTAATGTATTTATATTATACATATATATAATGAGAGACAAAAAAAGTGATAATTATTTTAATAAAGAATGAATAATATAGACATATTTAAAATGTGTTTCTGTTGATATTAAATCTCATAATCTCCTTATTATCTGAAGTAGGCCATTATACCTTTTACGATGAACATAAATGAAGAAAAAAAAGTTGACTTACTGTAACGGATCCCTATGCCTTCGAGTCTTCTTATCTCGAACGTAATAGGCCACTACGAGAACGCATATGGCAGCGATGAAGGCACAGGCACATCCGATGGCTGCATAGAACACCTGTCCACCGGAAGTAGAACCCGAAGCAGCGACTAAAACCTCTTCGGGTCCGGTATAGCCACTCTTCTCTTTCAAACAGATCTTCTTCCGTCTAAATTCTAAACTCGTTGTGTTCTTTCGCGATACGGAAACATTTATCCGTAGGCTAAGGTCTACTTCGGCGTCATAGGGGCCACAATGTAAAGCTAAGGCCCAAGTTTGTAAAACACCAACTGGTATCTCCCCCGTTTGAGATATGTTCAGGGAGCTACTCAATGCCGATGGATTGCTGATATCAACGTCCATCGTATAAGGAAGCTTAAAGTAAATATAACTTAGGATTAGTTTAGATTGTTATATGAATATTAGATCTGACGATAATATAGAAAGGGAACAATTTAATTGCCGATTGAATTTTTTTAAGCAAATAAAAAAAATAAACAAATTCAAGGATTGTTATCGATATTAATAAATTTTTATATGTAAATGAATGTAATGAAATATGATAATGGATGATTTAATCAAATGTTAATGGATCGATGAGACTAAAATATAAATATTTATCAAACATTCAACGCACGTTAAAAAATGTAACGTGTGCTAATGAATTTTTCTTTCTTCGTCTATAATATACACACATATATCTTGATCAATTAACAAAGTTGTACCTTCAATTAATAGATTGATGGTTACTGTATACATTGGTATTTCGACGTGGAAGGATTGAAAACGAATGAAACAATGTTGGCGAGACTAAACGAACGAGAACGTTGAACCTCCTTGTAATCTCGAACTTACCATTCTCGGAAGACAATTTGCGCACGGCAAGGGGCAAAGTGAGTTTAGAGAACGAATGGAGAGAGAGAGGGAGAGAGAGAGAGAGAGAGAGAGAGAGAGAAAGAAGAAAAAAAAAGATAAAGAAGAGAAGAGACTAGAACGAAGAAAAGCAAAGGCAAGCCTCAACGGCTGATTACCAGTTCGCGATGATGATCGGTTCTCGGTTAGATGTGGAAAACGAGAGAGAAAGAGAGAAAGAGAGACAGAGAGAGAAAGAGAGAAAGAGAGAGAGAGAGAAAGAGAGAGAGAAAGAGAGAGAGAGAGAGAGAGAGAGAGAACTGAAAAGAGGCTCGTCAACTACGCTGCCTGTCGCTACCACCGTTCCGTTTTGCGGTCTCTTACGACCACGAATAGCTTCCTCGTGAAATGGCAACGAATGTTCCTGCGAACAGCCTCTAATAGCATTCGATTTGAACGCGTTCCGAAGTCTTCGCGTTCCAAACTGACGATCTCTCGCCTCATAGATTTTCTTGCAGCTACAAAACTTCCAGGTAAAGATATTCGTAGTTTATAACTCGTCAATGTCGCTAGTACGTATCGCTCGTGCTTCTTATAAAGAAGAAAAAGAAAAAAAGAAAAAAAAGAAAAAAAAACGAAAAAAAAAAAAAAAATAATAATAATAATAATAATAATAGTAAAATAAAAAAAGAAACTATAATAATATAAATTTTATATCGTTACTTGTTATTATATCGAATGTTATTATAATCTCAAATAAAAATGATTTTTTTGATCGACGTGAAATAAAAATGAAATTTGTAAATAAAAGAAAATAATAATAAATTATTTCTATCTATTACTATATTGTTGTCTATTATTGATATACATACGTATTTCATTGAAAAATTAGTTACTTATTGATACTAATATTCTTTTATTAACACTTTTAACTTGTAACTTGAATATAATTTTTACTTGTTAACTTCATGCTAAAAATTCAACTGCAACTGCACAGTGTACGATCTAAAATATATTCGAATTCTCGTTATTGAAAGAGACACGAAAGGGATACTATATACTGTGAAGGTGCTAACGCGAATACTTGACACTGTGTAAGCAATAGTTTTCTTTGAAAAGAGTTGTCCGCGAGAAGAAAGAACCGAACGATTTGTTTACCTATGGTCCACGTTCCGGGTCATATCTCTTTCTCAAAAAGATCCTATCTATCGTAAAAGAAGAAATTCTTTCCTTCGGTCAAATATATCTAATTTAACATTAACACGATATAAAAGCAAACCCTTAAGAAATTGATATGTTCAAGATAATAGATTAGCTCGTATTAATATAACTTAGAACTTAAGTAGATATAATAAATATTAAAAAAAAAAAAAAAAAAAAAAAAAAAAATTAAAATAAAATTATAAAACGTATTAGAAGAAAAAATTACAATTATATCGTATAATTAAGCGACACATAAAAAATAAATCTTTCCAAAGAATATTTAAAAGAATATTCATAACATTGGAAGGATATAAAAAAAAGAGAGAAGATGAACGATCAATTAACTTTGTTCGTATTATTAATTTGAATTAATTTTTATAAATAATCAGAATAAATGAGCGTTATACATATTATAAAAACTTTCTCTTTTATCGAGAAATTTCCTTAAATGCCTTTCATTCTACTTATTTTACCCAGACTGATTTACAAACAATGTGAAACAGAAGAATGGAATCAAAGAGAGAGAGAGAGAGAGAAAGAAAGAAAGAGAGAAAAAAAAGAAAAAGAAAAAGAAGAGTTTGATCGACAGCCACCTGCGAGTTTAACTACCATTCAGAACACCCGCTTTTGTCACGGAGGTGACGGATGTCTCGGAACCGCTCGTCAGTCTTCCTCTTCTCCAACTTTTCTTCTTTTTCTTCTTTTTCTACCTCCGATAACTTTCTCTCTCTCTCTCTCTCTCTCTCTCTCTCTCTCTCTCTCTCTCTCTCTCTCTATCTCTCTCTCAAGCTCACAGAGAACGGCTTGAAGAAGTGGCTGAACCACTTTGTCCTACCTGGCCGATCTTTTCTTTTTTTCCGTGTCTCGTCGACGAGTCAATCCGACACCACGTCGCGCACTTTGTCCACTTTCCGCCGTCACTTTGTCCAGGTATCTACCATTCCTTCGACCACCGCGAAGAAAAAGAAAACGAGAGAGAGAGAGAAAGAGAGAGAGAGAGAGAGAGAGAGAGAGAGAGAGAGAGAGAATAAGAGAAAGTCTAAATTAATGAGTATTTATACATTTTGTAACTTTGCCGATCGTAGCGATTTTTCTAAGTCGTATGAAAAAAATTTCATACGATTCGTCGAAATTACGAAAGAATCTTGATGAATAAAGTCATCGAGGATGATGCGCAAAAAATTTTTAATACAATAATAAAAGTGGTCGTACCGTAATAAACATTTCTTCTTCGGATAAAATGTAAGAAGTACAAGAGAGATTTCTTCTCTTCTTTTTCATTTTTTTTTCTCTCCTTCGTTTTTTCTTTCCTCTCCTTTTTTTCGGTCTTTTTTTTTTTTCTTTTTTTTTATGCCGTTGTTTCATAAATCAATTTACGATGTCGTACGAGTTTAACAGGAAGAAACATTTTTTTTTCCTTTAATATATCTTTTATTATATATAAATCATTGTAACGTCTATGTGATATAAATTTATTTTTCTTCCTTCCAATTTTCTATCTTCATTTACGAACTTTTAATAAGATTCCCCGTTATTCATTTTATCATCAACGGGAGGAAACATTTTTCAAATGTGAAAACATTATTCAAGAGAAAACTCTTACGCCATTGTGAACCCCGTTTGAAAACCTCGATGAGGTGCGGGAAAGGAAAGATATGCTTCGATAATCCTGATAAGTACGAGCGTTCTTAGAACGTAAGAAAAAGAAAATAAGGAGAGGGAAAAAAGAAAAGGAGAAAAAGAGAAGGAAGAAGAAGAGGAAGAAGAGGAAGAAGAAGAAGAAGAAAAAAAAATACGATAGTAGTTTCAACGTGACCATTCAACCTTGACGAACGAGAGGATTCGAACGATCAGTTGGTCACTTCGTATATCGCAAAGCCATCAATCGTTCGTTTTTTTTTCTTTTTTTTTTTTTTTTTCTAAGATAACAAATGAATTATCTCGTCTCTTCTCTATATCTATTTCTATCGTTTTTCTTTTTTTTTTTTTTTTTTTTCTTAATCTCAGAAGATAACTTATTCCATATCATATAAATCGAGAAATTAATATTTTGTAACTTACCGGTCTGCCGGCGAGATTCTGCCATGTGAAATGCAACTTGTGAACTTGAGCGGGAACCGGTACAACGAATTTAATTGCATATTCATTGATCACACCTTCTCTGACGTAAAACAATTCCGCTTGAAGACCTATGTAAAGAAATAACAAGAGAAAAATATTATATTGTATTATATTTTTTTCTTTACCTTTCTTTCCTTTCTTTTTTTCTTTTTCTCTTCATTAACAATCACTATCACGTAAATCAGAATTTATTGCGGCTTTGAGACAATAGGGGGACACGGTAAATCTTGGCTTATCGGAAAATCTTGCACTTATATATATGTGTGCGTATGCGTGCGTGTATATGTGTGTATGTGTGTTTAGTCTGTCGAGGCATGATAGGTATTTTCTACCCACGGGATATAGTACCCTAGTGACGTCATACTGTGGAGAAAGGGAGAACTTTATTTATCGAGAAGGATAGAGATAGAGAGATAGAAATGAAAAGAAAAAGAGAGAGAGAGAGAGAAAGAGAGAAAGAGAGAGAAATAGTCGGATAAGAAAACGAACTACCGCGAGAGAACGATACGAATGCTTCGCATAGATGACTCACGCCACCGTATTTGTCCAGCGGCTGAACTAGCGTGAGCTTGTCCCACAAATCCATAGAAATGGGCTGCCGTACGGTGATAATTTTGATAAGCGACATGCACGCGGACAAATTCGTATAAACGCTTAAGTGCACCCGATCTTTTATTTACCTCCTTATAGGTATACGATATTAATTCGATAATAAAACTTCTTCGTTTTCTACGTCCTATTTTAAAAGCATAAACGAGTAAAATTTATGATAACCAATTAGTAATATCAATAATACGAATTATTGGATATCTATAATATTGACAAATTATAGTGATTATAAAATGATAATAAAGTAAAATTTCTTTTTTTATAAAGTAATCGCACATTTGATTTATTGCAAAAGTTTTATTGTAAAATTTGTTTTCAATCATTATGTAGAATCGTCGATTAAGAGAACCCGTGGTATTAGAAATAAATGAGAAGAAAATATTCTAATACAATTTTGAAATGTATGATTAGAGACTTTGAAATGATCAGGGTGGAAAAGATTAAAGGATAGAATAAAAAAGAGGAAGGAGAGAAAGAGAAGATGTAGAAGAGATAAAAAAAAAAAAAAAGAAAAGAAAAAAAAATTCTAAATTCTAAGAAGAAGAAGAAAAAGAAAAAGAAAGAAGAAGAGATAAAAGAAGAAGAAAAAGTCACATAAGTGGTTCGGATTCGAAATGCTAAGCGTATCGATTGGCTCGAAGACCGCAACGTCCGCAATCGTTCCGCTCGAATGTAATCGGCTTCTCGAATCCAAATCGCGCGAACCGAAGCGAGATTTTTTTCTCTTCCTTTTCTTTTCTACCATTCTCACCGTTAACCGTTTCATTTCTTATCTATCGATAGAAGACAAAGGCGTATTGTTTTGTAAAAGAGACTTTATTGCTCCATCATTTAGTTGGTACCAATCATTTTACCTATTTCAATTTATTTCGATTACTTCGACGTTTATGAAAGGAACAAGTGAACATATTGTTCTCCATTTTCATGAATAAATTTTTATTTAATATCGACAAAGATCAATCTTATCGTAGAATTCGTTTATAACGTGTACTTAACTACGTCGTTATTTTATTCTTTAAAATATCTCTATTAATACGATCAACACATTAAAAAAAAAAAAAAAAAAAAAAAAAATTTATATAAATATCAATGAAAGAAAATCTATAAAATTTGTATAAATAATTCGAATTTAATTATTTTCCATTTTGCAAAATAATAGTTGGATATTAAAGATTTAAACTAATATAATCATATTAGTATGATCCTTTAACGTAGTATATTTCTAATTTAACAATTGAATTTTCTTAAAAAGGTATTGGAAGGTGTCATGGATGGAGAGATAGCAGATGGCCCTATGACCGCATTGGAAAAAAAGAACCATCGAGCTACCTAACCATCCTGAAAATACAAGGGATCGTGTTCGGTAGGCACAAGGTCACATGGACCAGTCGGCGAAGACAGTGGATAAGGAAGCTCGAGAAGAAGAATACGGGTGCATGGCGTGTACTCTATCTCTTTCTCTCTCTCTTTTTCTCTCTCTCACTCTTTATATCTCTCTTCCCCTTTCTCTATCTAGAGAAGGGTATACAGGGTCTCATGGTATCTGATAGGACGGTTAACGAGGCACGAGTTGGATTTTTAAGCCACCCGAAGACAATGTGCCATGCCCCTTGGTCGTGTCTTTGCTTTCGGTGTTCTTCCACCTCTCTCTCCTCCCTTCTTGATTTCCTCCTACGTCCCACCATCTACGGTTCTCCCGACGTTTACCGGTTTTCTGCATCAGATATCGTATACCCACGACCCCGACACCGTTGCCCTCCGACAAGGTCCGCCAGAGGCACTTTCTAGATCTTTCCTCCTCCACTTCGTGGAGATCCAACGCTGTAGGGTACGTCGTAAAAAAGACGAAGGATATCCCGTAGGTCTTGGAAAATAATTATCCTTCGAAAGTAAAGGAGAGAGAGAAATCCTACGTTGAGCTATCGTCGTTAAAAATCGAAACTCCATTCGTTCGAGTCCTTTTGCTCCTGCTGTTGTTCCCCTGTTGATGCTGTCCTTTGTGTTACACTTCTTTCTCTCTCTCTCTATCTCTTTTTTTTCTCTCGTAAAAATGTCCACAAAATCTTTCGCTTTTGCCATTTTTCTTCAACGAATATAAAGAATAGCTTATTGATATATGAAAGGACAGGTCGTCTCGTTTGACCCAAAGACGAACGATCAATAATCCGTTCCATTTCGTTTATTCTTTTCTTTCTTACTTCGATGATTTATCATCATTTACCACGTATCAAATATTAAACGAGATATATCTCCCTTTATCATCTTCTCTTTTTATCATTATTTATAATCCCCGAAGTCACTTTCATTTAGAAAAATATAATTTTCAATTTAATTTTGCCACCACCATACGCTGAAATAAAGCCAATTATCAAAAAGAGAGTGATTAAAAGTCAGAGGTGAGAATGGGTGATTCGCGAATAACAGGAATATCATTAATAATAACTCCGACACTTCACCGAGTGGATAATTTCTAGTAAAGATCGTTTCATCGTTTTTCTTTTTTTACTCTCCCTATTTCTTTGATGATCGATAGAAAGAATGAGAAAAATAGAACAGATCTTTCTCTCTCTCTTTCTCTATTTCTTTCTCTCTCTTTCTCTCTCTCTCTCTCTCTCTCTCTCTCTTTCTCTTTCTCTTACTTTCTATCATCAAAGAAATCGGAAAATCAAAGAGCTACCCCTTCAAATTCTCATGACGGTCTAAAGAGGCGACGAGATAAAAAAGTAATCTTCTTTTAATCTACCAAGGAGATTCCTCTCCTCGTTATTACTAGCTACCAAGAACAGCTCGATTCTGACCTCGTTACGTTTCTCCTCTTAGGCGCTTTCTCTGTGTGCTATCTTTTGCTTTTTTCTCTTCTTTCTCCTTCTAACTCCTCTTCTTCTTCTTCTTCTTCTTCTTCTTTTACTTCTACTTCTTCTTCTCTTACTCTTTCTTTTTCTCCACTCCTCTTTCTTTTTCTTTTTCCGCGCAATTATGCGAGAAGTTTGCACGAGGGTGGATACCAAGAAGGGTGGTAACCACCGAACATCCTTTGATGTCTGCTGCGCCCGCAGCCAGGCCAGAGTGCAAGCGTGAGCCTCCAAGACGGGAGTACGATGTAAAGAGAACGTATGAGAAAGAGAAAGAGAGAGAGAGAAAGAGAGAGAGAAAGAGAGAGAGAGAGAGAGAAAGGCCTTTTCAGGGAAGGCGTCGACCCTCGACAAGCACTGCCAGACACAATTGTCACGAGGGGTTCTACACCACTTTGGCTCTTTTCTCGCAAAACACGTACGTGCGTTACCAGTCGAAAGGATCATAACGACAAGGAGAAGCTGCTGCAAGAGGACAATGCTGTGTGTCTTCTATCAAACTTCCTTTACTTTGATGATATCCATCTTCGAATCGAAAGATAAGATATAATCGTAAACAAGAGATCGCGCGATGTTAATTATCAAAAATTAATACGATATCTCAAATTCAAATGCATTTGGGAAACACTATTCACCGTTTTTCTTTTTTTAATTAAAGTTTCGCTAATTGAAATGAAATATTACAATATGATATTAACAAGTCGTCTTTATACTTTCGTTAGAATATTTGTTGGTGTTGTTTCTTTTCCTTTTTCTTTTTTTTTTTTTTTTTTTTTAACGAAATCATTTTCTATTTCGGAAAGGGAAAAAAATAATCATAAGGAAAAAAAAAAAGACAAGGAATGAAAAGAAACGATAAGGATATCATAAAGAAACATTGATGGGATACGCAGCATGGGGTATCATAATTTCCAAGTTCTTGATCGAGCATCGAGGGTTATGATCAAGCAGAAAAGAAATCGATCTCACCGAATGGTGCATAGGATGAAAGGAACGAAGGTGGGTTCTTCGTGAAACACCCGGCAAAATTTTGCAAAAAATACCGGTGTCCCCTGCTGTCAAAATACTACACATTGAGGTAAGTTGACGAGGAGTATGGTCTTAGGTGAGTCCTTAAATAATAAAGGAAGAAGAGGGAGCCAGGTCCCGAAAAGAAGGCCATCGTGAATCGGCGTCTACACAGCGGGAAGACAAAGTTCTCTCTCTCTCTCTCTCTCTCTCTCTCTCTCTCTCTCTTTCTTTTCTCTTCCTCCTTTTTTATTCTCTTACTGTGGGCTTTGGGTCAGAAACCTAACACCTACGGAATACGAGAGGCATGGTGTGCTTATAACGAGATCCTCCCGTGGTGAGCCTTACAAAAGGACACAGCGACGAGGGTAGAAAGTAGAAAGGAAAAAGCAAAAAGGGTGATCCACAGGTCCAAGGGACAGGAAATATAGGATTTTAAAGTTCCCGACGAGACCGACCCCTCGAGAGGTTAGAAAGAGAGAGACGTCCTACCAGCTTAAATATGTTTCTTAAGATTATCAATGGATTTGTTATATAAAATAATAAAGTTAACGATGTTATTATTGAGCTCACCACGAGGTTCATCATAATGATTAATTCGACCAATTTTTTATCCAATTTTTTGCTCCTTATTAATTCTATATCATATCATTTTTTCCCCTCTAAAGAAAATATTTCATTAAATTTTTTTTCATTAAATTCATATTTCGAGGTTGAAAGTCTTACAGAATCATGTCAGGTATCACTTGACATCATATAAAGTAGAAACTCATCGCAGATGCAAAACTACTAGTTCACTTATAGTTAGTGTTGAATTTACTAGTACTTCCGTACCTTTGATGAATTCCATCTCCATTATAACGAAACTTTCAAGTATTTGCTCATTTCACTATTCTCCATTTACATTGCCATTGCAACGATACTTTTGCAAAAAGGATAAACGAAGGACTCATTATAATCATTTTTATTTAGAAATCTATTAACCTAATGAGACAAATGTTATCTCGTTAAAACGTCCCTATATTAATATGGCATATAAATATAACGTAAGATATGTAGATAGAAATTATATAAAAATAAAAATAAGATAATTACGTACAAAAACACTGTTATAATTTTCCACTACATCCAATTCATTCTAGCAAGTAATCCTTTTCGAGAGGATACTCGCAATGGCATAGAACATGTATGAAATAATTTTCTCGATAAATATCGAGATAGAAGAGCACATGTTCTTGATTATTTACGAAAGAGTATCTATCGTTTCTTCTAATCTAAAGTTAACTTAATAATAAATAGCAGTACTAGTGGTAGTGTTGGAAGATTAAATTTGTATCATATCAGCATCATTATTTGCGCAAAAATCGAAGAATTATCGGTTCAAGATGGGGTTAACGACCGAATCAATGGCAGCTGGCATATATGCCCCGATATCTCTCGAGGCAACGACTTCAGTAAGAAAGAGAAAGAAAGAAAGAAAGAAAGAAAGAGAGAGAGAGAGAGAGAGAGAGAGAGAGAGAGAGATCTAATAACGCGAACGAGCCTCTGCATATGCACGCAAACATACTACTAGCGCTGCTACGGCTGCACGAGATATTTTTCACTTTCGCCATCACCCAGCTGAACGACGTGGGCGTATACGGGGTGGCGGATATTCTAAGCACAAATCTTTTAACCATAGATGTCCGTTCTATGTATATTTCCATTCACGAACGAGTTCGTAGAAGACTCCGAAAGAAAACTCAAATAACTTCAAATTTGTGTATTGTCTTTTTGTACATTAAGTGACATTCTAAATATTAGTAATAATATTTCTGACCAGTATTTGCTACGGACAAGAAAATAAGTTACTTTTGCATGCTTTGAAAGTTTTAATATGATGATCGACTGACTGAAGAAAATATGACCATACCGTAGGATCTTCATAAGATCGAACGTGTAAACTTCTTCGCCAATACGATCTTTCGATATCGTATTCATTTTGTTCAATACCGATGCATATAATAAGTTATCAAAGAAAAAAAAAAAAAAAAAAAAGAAAGAAAGAAAAAAAGAAAAAAAGAAAAGAAAAGAAAAGAAGAAAAAAAAGAAGAAAAAGAAAAACAGAAAAAAGAAAAGAAAAGTGAAAAAGAAGAACAATGAATCAATGAAGCGTGAGTGGCTCAAAGTTTTTCCCCCACATTTTTTTTTCTCATTCCCGAATCGATCGAAGTCGTGAGACAAGCAACGTATCCGACACCCCGTATATATTCATACATGTATATACACGTATATAAAGCTACACGAATACTCACACGTATACGCACATGTGCGTATCTCACCCACGTGCGAAACCAGAGCCATGGTACATGTACGCGATACAGGAGGCCGACTGCTTAGCATATATCGAACGAACGTGTTTCTCTCTCTTCCTCTCTCTCTCTCTCTCTCTCTCTCTCTCTCTCTCTCTCTCTCTCTCTCTCTCTTCTCCACCAATGTTGCCTCTCCTGAATAACCCATAAGTCCTGGACAAGTCCTGGACGTCGTTTGTACGGTCTCCTCCTTCTCCTCTTCCTTCTTCCACTGCTTCTTCTGCTTCTCCCCATCGACCTCAGCCTCTTCCTCTCCACCTTTCTCCTCACAGGCCATAGGTTAAATCCAGGAAGGCGTAACTTCGCGCGACACCGGTTATAATTCACTTCGAACGACCATGCACGTAAAGAAGAGAGAAGGAGAGTGAAAGAGGGACTACTCTCGGCGCTGCTGGAGTGCGTGCCACAGCTTTTTTGGGCCTCACAACGAGGTGGAAGGGTGGTTGAGCTACTCGAAACATTGCTTTACAATCTTTGCGATCTTCACGATCCTCGCGTATACATTCAAGAATTTGGGATACCTGAATTTGATCGTAAACAACCGATGAGTTCGTTATCAGTTTCGATGTTTATTGAAAAAAAAAAAAAAAAAAAAAAAAAGAAAAAGAACATCTGATATTTCTTTGGAACGTATGTAATTAAGGAGTTTAAGAAAAAATGTTTGATATTTGGTATGATAATTACTCTCTATAATGTTAATTAATTAATCCTATTAACATCAGTAATGTTGAAAATATCAAAATAATTAAAATTGTATCATAATTAAATAAAGTACTCAAAGGATCCATCGGTATTTCGTATTTCCTGTTCTTTATACGAATTCCAAATCCTTACTTACTGCCAGAAGATATCATTAGTTCGTCGACTTTACGAGTCACTACCGAGATGTAGTCACGCTAAGCAGGAGGTTTCCCGATTTAAAACGTCCTCTCTGTTCTCTCAATACCGTACATGCAACGTAAACGAATAAATTCGTGAATCGAATAGAAAATAAAATGGATAAATTGAACAAGGAACTACTACTATTACTAACTACTACTATTATTCATCGAACTTCTGTTTCCTGATCACGTACTAGAACACGGGGAAACATACTCATTAAAGTTGATTAGGTCTTCATCGAATAATCCAACTGGCACCCAATCTGAGTCCATTCAATATGGGATCACCATCGAAATCAGACTTCTGCATTTTCTATCGTACTCGTACCGTCACTATTGTCGTACGCTCACCCTTCCCCTTCGTGAAAATCGAGAAGCTCGTTCCTGGCTGAAACCGGTCGGGTCTACCGTACTATATCCGCGACAAAGACCTAAAGAGAAAGATAGATAGAGAGAGAAAGAAAGAGAGAGAGAGAGAGAGAGAGAGAGAGAGAGAGAGAGAGAAAGGGAACCAAATCCTACGGCCGGTGCATCATAAGTAACACAGCTATGGTTTATTTGTCGAACGAGGGAGAAGGAAAGAGAGAAAATCTCAGCGAATGATGAAAGCAAAGCAAACGTCGCGACGCTATACGACGTGATTCCTGGATCGAGAGCTAAAATAATATTGTTCTTCGGTGCCCAATATGGCTCCGACGTTATATCGGCCATCAACGAGCAACCACCATCATCGCGAGATGGAAGGAAAACGAGCGACTCACAACTCAGACGCAGCATCTGTCGGTGTTGATGTCGATTGAGATGTATTCTCGGTGTGTCTGGGAGTTCGACATATGGCGACAGGAGTGTGAAAGGAGGTGGAGGATTACCAAGTTCCTTCTCTGCAGTTTAATGTAGAATTCCGAGATTCGTTTGGTACAATAAATAACGAACGTATTCTCGTAGCAAAGAAAACGATCCGAAGAGACTCGGTATATATATATCTATATTACGTTTGATTTTCTTTAATATAAAAAAAAAAAAAAAAAAAAAAAAAAAAAAAATTTTTTTCAATCGATCGATTTATTGAAATTTTCATATTCAGTCAATCCTTAATTAATCCTTAATTAATGTAATAGTGAAGTTTAAAAAATTCAATAAACGTTTCATCGACTTTCCTTTTAATCATTGGTATTAATTAAAGCCGGTGATTTATTTGCTATTACGTTAAAGTTAAAGATAGTAAATTTTTAACGTGATAAAATGAAATTTATCGCCTCGTCAATTTTATAAGAGAAAGATTTAAAGTTAACGATTTACGAGAGTTAGAACGAATTTTTCATTTGAAGTTGTAAATAATACCAGTCCCTTAAACAGATCCTATCACGTCATTTGTCTCAATGAAATCCCTTCTTGGATATCACGTCGATTAGTTTCGTTCTTTATTTCTTTTTTTCTTTTTTTTTCTTTTTCTTTACAATGAGCATTTAGAACCGGAAGAAGTGATTTAAGAAAAATAATAGTTATATCGGGGAGCTCTCAATGTAAGTTCGTATGAGAAAGAATGAGAAAGAAGGTCTAGGAAACTTGGTATAGGTCTGAGAACGACTCGTTCGGCATCCATTTGGTATTTTACGACGTCTTAAAGTCTTCGACATTTGTGGGACCATAAGAAAAGCCACGGAGAGTTAAGCTTTTTTTTTCCCTTTTTATTTTTTTTTATATTTTCTCTTTTTCTTTCCTTTTTCTTCTTCTTCTTTTTTTTTTCTTTTTTTTTTTTTTCTTTTCTTTTTTTTATTATTATTATTTGCTTTTTATTTTCTTTCTCCTTTTCTTTTCTCCATCGAGCGGAAAAATCTTAAAAAAGGATAAAAGAATATTTTCTATTGGACCTTCTTACGATCAATGGACATATACGATTTATCATTGTCGCCTTGGGAGAAGTAAGAAGTAAAGAAAGAAAGAAAAAAGGAGAAAAAGAAGAGAAAGAGGGTGCATCAAGACAGCGAAGGGAAAAAAGGCAGAGCACGTCGAGCAACCCCTGCTGCGTGGTCCCGAGTATATACCCCGATGAGATGGCATCTTCTAACCGTAGAAAGATTTCGAGTTTTAAAAGGGGCCCCACTAAACAACACGTGTCCTCTCTTCGTGGCGCCGATGAACCGATAAGTCAACGAGACACATTTGGAATCTCCTTTCCTGTCAGAAAACTGTCGAAAAGTACGATGAAATTCTCGAAATGCAAACTCTATATATATATACACCTCTCCTTTACTTCCTTTTTCTTTCTATCAATGCATTCTATTTTTAATTATAGAATACTATATGTTGAATAAACATGTTCCGATTTTTTTCACAATATTTACTATACTGAGTATATTATATGTTGTCTATCAAATCATATTTGTCGTCTACGTTTATGAAATTAGACGAGTTCGTTGTTATGAAACGAGTTTTGTTCATTGATAATAATTATCGCTAACGACGATGAATTTATACACGAATCTTGTAGAATATGATTTCAAAAGAATTCATCGGATTCTACTTAAAAAAAAAGGAAAAAAAAAAAAAAAAAAGAAAGAAAGAGAAAATAGAAAAGAAAAAAGAAATCTTCTTTCTTCCTCTTCCTTTGTAATATCAATCCTTTTTCGACATCGTTACTCGCTTTGAACGTTCTTTCTATGACGTCTCTTTCTTCGAGCTTTGCGAGAATCTCATCTTTTCGATTCTGTCCTTTTTGCATCGATTCACGTCGGTCAAAGTGATCTTTTCATAAGAACGACAGACTGAAAGATAATTCTGTATAAATTCATGTGCCACCGCTTTAATAATGCTCTTCTCTGTTTTTGATCTTCTGTTGAAGACAGGATAAGAAGGCGTGCTTCGATATAAATCTCGTTCTTTTGAATAGAAATCATATTCGAGTACGACTTCGTATGATATGTAAAAGTAACGATAGAGTAGAAATAATTATTACTAAATTATCAATGGAGTATATATATATATATATATATATTGAATTTCAAACCTTAAATACATAATAAAAAATATATTTTAATTAACGTCATCCATATAAATATCTACAAGTTTGACCATTCGAAAACATAATTAACCATATTCTACATCGTTAATATAAATCAAAAAATAATTAATATATATATATATGTATATATATATATGTATATGTAAATTTATAGACACGCGTATGACATTGTTAATTTTTTTAAAGGTAACATTTTAATTTCACGTTTCTATGAGATTACGACCTGCCATCCAATATTATATGTTTTCCCATTTAGAGAAATAATTTATTCGTAATAAAAGAGTGAAAGAAAGATTCCACTTAAAGGCCCATTTGTCGGATATCGTTTTGTGGGTCCTCGAACAGATTGATGTTTCTACTTTGCCGAGTCATCTCGTATAAGGGCCGATGATCGAGAGGTTAGTCGTTAGAAAAATGTTTTCTTCTAGTACGACCGGTGGAACGTGTTATTTAATTGCGAAGTGTCGTCGGATAATCGGGACGTAAGACCCAAAAGGGCCCCGAAACAGCTACCAAGTTCTCTTATTCTTCCACAATGAATCCATTGGGACTACGTGGAGTCATCCTCGAAGAGCAGATGCTCGTTAAGATCCTGTCACTCGGGACTATTCCCGCTCTCGAGTATGGATTAAAAGATTTCACGCGAGGATAACACACGATGAGATCGATGAACGTATGCCCGGCTGATGGGAAAAGAAATTGAACAAGAAAGAGAATGAAAGAAAAAGAAAGAGAGAGAGAGAGAGAGAGAGAGAGAGAGAGAGAGAACAAAACGTATTGCTGTTTAATTAATTCACATTGAAAAATAAAATGAAAAATAAAACATTTAAGTCCATCTCGTTAACCTGTCAGATGTATAAAATATATATACATTGTTTTAATAATTAATAAAAAAAAATTAATTCAAGCAAATTGATTATTTTATTACATTTTATCGAAAGATATTCTTTCTCTCTCTTTTTCTTTCCTTTTTCTATTTAGTACTCTTTTATATGTTTTTCTACGACACTCTTGATCGCATTAAATTTTATTCACGTCCTTGTTGAATATACTTACTTCGCCTGGAGAATAAGAGAAAAACGAGAATGAGTCCACGAAAGAAAAGTGTCGCTATTCTTGATTAAGAAACTACTCGCTGAGACACTTTTCTTCTGTTCTCTCCGTGATAATCTGCAAGAGAAAAGGTCTCTCCAAGAGATATACCCTAGGGAAAAATGGTGGTACGAGGGAATGGAAGAGAAAAAAAGAGAGAGAGAGAGAGAGAGAGAGTATCCATTATATTCGCAGTTCGCAGTGTGTTTTTATTCCCAGGAGAAAGACGATTTCTGGAAAAAGTCAATTCCATTACGAGTCAATCCGCAACACACTCTATATATTTCAGTAACATTTTCAAATAGATTTCAAAGACGAAAATTATTGAAGGATGTCATGCTTATGCAAAAGGATATTTATAAATCCTAAAAAAAAAAAAAAAAAAAGAAAAAAAAAATCGCATGAGACCGACTGGTAAAAAATTTCGATTGAATTTATATTACGAGATATCTGATAATACGTATAGTATTATAAATAGATACATCAAATATGTGCGTAGATAGAATATTAATATAAAACGCATTAATTTACAATTCTAATTCTATTTTATAATACATACAAAATTTTTTTGTATCCACTTGGAATCTCTATTCTTAATTTTTATTTTTTATATAGTGTGACTTATAGTGTGACTTATGAATGATATTATCGTTGAATGTCTGTATATATATCGTTTTATATGTGTGTGTGTGTGTGTGTATATATATATACCAATTTGATTGTCATTTTTTGAAACAAAATAAAACATTATCGATGATTACTCAAACGAGTATATCTTCCTTGAATTCGAAAAAGAATAAAAGAAAAGGATTGAAGTTAGCTTTCAGAGGAAAATCCACGGGGGTCCGTGTCCTCTCTCTCTCTCTCTCTCTCTCTCTCTTTTCTTTCTCTCTCTTTTTCTTCTCTACGAAACCTCGTGTAAATGACGGCCTGACACAACCCGTACTGTCTCTGACGCGCTCCCCTGCCCGCTACGAAACGAATTCTCACACACACCAACGAAGTCTTAAGGCGCGGATCTTAACGAGGAGCTGAAGATTGATGCCGACAGAGGCGCAGGATCCGCTTTGAAATATCGCACCGATCGAAGCTGCCTAAAATATTGTTCGAAATAAAACATGTTTTTGCCTCTTTCTTTTTTTTTCTTTTCTTTTTATTTTTTTTTTTTTCCGTTTGTTTCGCTCTCTTCGAAGAATTTCAAATCGTTAACTCAAAATAGTAACTACCTTTTGATCTTTACGATGGTACCATTTCTATCTAATTTTTTGTTTTATTTTATTTTTTGTAATTCCTTCGAAATAATATTTAAAATGTCATATCCATTAAAAGACGATTATTAAAAGATTTCTATTAGTTGCAAAAGTTTTAATGTAAATAAAAATAAAATTATTAATTATTATAAATGAAATACTTTTAATATCTCTCATAAAATTAATTTCCCATCCGTGTGAGGGAGTGATTATTATTATAAAAAAAATATTTTATAATTAGTATAACGACGTTATGTTGTACGGTTAAATCGTTAGAAAAGTAAATGAAAGTGTATCTCATCTGTGTCCAATTTTTGTTGTCGAAATAGATTTTGTCGGACCGATCCGAGTATTCATAATGTTCATTTGTTCCACCTATTGCTGCGCCATTGTGCATACATAAACGGTTTCACGGGGCCCAGGCGGGACCTTTGAGACGACCCCACTCCTCGAACAACATCAAGATGGGCCTGTCAGACCCTAACTAGCTAAGGTCGAAGCCGAGCCCGTCTCACGCGAGCGAAAACTGGCCCCGGGCATGAGGAGGTTGTCCGCGAACACGATGTTTTCCTGTTTTGACACGGACCTCTGACGGATGATTACGAATCGCTCCGCTTTGCAATATTACAAATTGGTTATGCGCTATTAATTTACCGTAAGTTTGTATGTACATCTAAATGACGTTCCATCTTTCATAACGAACTTCGAATGATTAGTTAATTTTTTTCTTTTCTATCTTTCAATACGAGATATTTCATCGTCGTATTGATTATTTCTATGTCATTTACAAATTTCTTACATGAAATATAGTTCTATTATATTGCAACTTTTAAATTGTTTTTCTTCGCTCCGTTCATATTCTTACATGTTATAAATTATTATTTAAATAATAAATTAGAAAACAAAAGTTAATTTGTATCTTTTATGACGCATCATAAAATGTTAAATGACGTATATCTTGTACGTTTGGGAATAGGATAAGTAATTAAATAATTCTTGTTTTACATTGATATCATAAAGAAAAACAATGGATCCTCAGAGATCTACAAAGGTCGGAACATAATCCAGATCTATTTCACGAATATATAATCCTCCCGTCCATCATATTGATGCAAAGCTATGCATTAGGAAGATGAAAAAAACATATAAGAAAAACAATTTTTAGATTGTAGTGATGTCGCTAAAGGATGAAGAACCATCTCTCGGGAATTACTCGACGAAGGAGGATCGGCAAATCCAAAGTAAAAGATAATCTCGGCGCCAATGTGAATTCGGAAGCTTATCTTATCCACGCTCGGGTGCAATATGAGACTTAGGTGTTGGCAGCCACATACGATCCTGTTTCTTCGAGATAACGATTTTCGAATCGTGTATATAAATACAAGTAGATATACCTACGTATGTATGTATTTACGTCGATATAAATACTTTCGTTTTTAATAAATAAAAATATCTTTAAAGTGAAATCTTAAGAACCACGAATTTTTTTTTTTCTTTTTCGATAAAATCGATAATTGCAATTCTTTTGTAAAAAGAAAAAATGTAAAATAAAGTATGATTATAAATATCTTCATAGTTATTAACGCCAATTAATTGTCAAGATCTGAATAATTGTAAAAAAAAAAAAAAAAAGAAAAAAAAGAGAAAAGAAAAAGAAGAAAAAAAGAAAAATGAGATTCTCAAGCGCAATTACTTTCCACATATATAGGCATATAATAAATATGCATATATAGATATGTATGTAAATTTAAACCGATAAAAAGCTTTCATCGTTTTAAAGGACACATTTTCCAACCCGATGATTCTGAAATATTATAAAAAGAAATATATATATATATACATGAAAAAAAAAAAAAAAGGAAAAGGGAACCATTAATATAAGATCAGATTGTGCTGAAGTACCTTTCTGTAGGATTCGATCGTGTACGAAGTAACCAAGTGGAACGACTAAGATCAAAATCGATTTCTCGACGAATCGTGACTCGATATCCCAAGCCTATCACAGGAAACCCTAGTCAATGTTAGTCGAAATTAGAAACCCCAATTCTTCCTGTAAACACGCACTTTGAAAATGCATATACTGATGCGTGAAGAATTAAATGTGTGTGTGTGTGTGTGTGTTTTTTTTAGATATATAGAATACATATAGAATACACATAGATGTATAAATATACATCCAAGTTAACGATCGAGTAAAACAGGCTACATTTTTCTAACCAAATCTATGAACCCTCAAATATGAAAAGGCAAAATGAAGAATAGGGAGTCCAAAGGAAGACCCAAAAAGAAATAACAAGACGAAGAAAAAGAAAAAGAAGAGGAAGAGTGACTGTCGATTATTCGGTGTCTAAACAAACTATAGTCGAAGTCCCTTCATCTTCTCATCCCTAAAACGTCGACGTTCAACAAGAACCTCGTTAGAATATTTTATTGAGCTGATCCAACGTATTATACCCACGTCCATTTAATGACACAGCAACGAAGAAACTGCTCTACCTGTAGTACAAAGGGAATACGATTAAACAAAACACCTTTCGAACGACTTTTCAATATAAATTGTTAGAGAAAGTCGAAAAGTCACATATTACGATACACATCGAAACATTTTGACTTTAATCGTTTTCGTGTCAAGTTAAACATAAATTGATTCCATGCTTTTATAAATGAAAAGTATGGAATTCTTTTCTATACTTCAATTTTATCCTAAAAGGTTAATCCTTCTGTTCAGATGGGTTCTTTTACCAGGTGTCACGTTCAAGATAATCTTCACATCCGGTAAAAAGTATAAAAGGTATACGTATACTTATATAATATATATATATATATATATATATATATATATATATATATATAACTGTGGAATTTTAAAAAGAAAAATCAATTTGTCAATAATAGAAATCATTGAATTAATCGATCCATTTAACGAAATTCACTTTTCGTCTTTTATCAATAAGTTGAAACTATTATCGCTATATAATTATAAAGAATTTTAGAGTTAGATAAAATTGACAATTCTCTTTCAAATTTTAACATTTCAAAAATGAAAGGCTAACTTCGTCAAGATGAAACTACAATCTGTGTCACGTGGAAAAGATAGAAAAAGAAAAGGTACGAAATAATAAGTATTTACAGACGAGAATATATGATTCTCTCTCTCTCTCTCTCTCTCTCTGTCTCTCTCTCTTTCTCTCTCTCTCTCTCTCTCTCGAAAGCGAGAGAATCGTCGATCTGAGGCGTGGGTTCAGGTGTCGCCAGAATGCACGAACGAACGAGCCGTTGCCGATTCGAACGAGGGGCAACGAGCCGAGTGCTTTTCGCGGCTCAACGAGCCGAAAACAAATTATCCGCCGCCGTGGAAGTTATCGAGGAAATATTGGAAAGTTCGCGCCGTCGAGTGGGCTGCACGGATTGCTCCGCTTCCGGTACACCGATTCGCGTGCAACCGGTCGAGCGATGATTTTTAAGGAACGCGGTAAGATCTTGATCCGATCGAAAATAGGAGGATTCAAGATAAATTTTTTTCATCTATCTTCTTCTTCTTCTTCTTCTTCTTCTTCTTCTTCTTCTTCTTCTTCTTCTTCTTCTTCTTCTTCTTCTTCTTCCTTTTCTATCATCCTTCTAATGCTCGTAAATGCTCTTTATCGATGTTTTAAAAGAACATATTTCAATCTGTTAATTCATTTATTGATAATTGTATTTTATCGCAAGGTGATGAAATCAATTTCGATCAATAAATATATTTGTTTTTAAAAGGATCGATCAACATTGTCGTTAAAGACATCAAAGAAAATCCCCTACGATTCCGTGGCGTGGATTTAATCGTTCGTAAAATATTGCACGGAGGAAAACGTTTTCACAGTTCGACGGCGAACGGTTTCTGGTTCTCTCGTATGACCGAGTAAAACGGTCAGTACGACCCAATTCCAACGGTATTCATCTATTAATTGAGAAAAGCTTAGATATATTTATTTCCTACAAAAATTTCAATTTTGTTCCAATTTTGTCATTTAAATATTATATTCTATGATACAAGGGTGCTAGTTGTATATTAAAACGATTTCACGGTTCGCCACTTACTTCGTACTTAAGTCGATACGAAGGATTTCATGCATGTTTTACATACGTGTATGTATCTACATACCTTGTGCATGAACCCACGATTATGCCCTAAGGATAATGAAGGCTTTATAGGACAAGCGGCGTAACGCGATAATAATTATTCATTAGTTCGTACGAACCTTGAACGTGTACGAATGAAAAACATATACGACGATCCTTATCGTCGATCGTACAGGAGCTTAATTGCTATACCAAATAAGCAGGTACAGAAACGATGACATTTAATAATTAATCTTTTAATAAAAATGATTCTCGTATAATCAATCAAATATTCCGATACAAATATTTGCAGATATTATAAAAAATACAAGTTATTACTTTTTACGAGTTATCAAATTTTAATCGTTCAAAGATAACACGTAAAACATTGAATATTAAATATCTAAAATATTATACATGATTCAAAATACCCGCCAAACTACGATGTATATATATATATATATATATATATATATATATATCGATCGCTTATGGTAATACGTTGCTGATGATTTTCGAAAATAATCTGGACCAATCGTGATACCTTTAATAGGAGAAGAACGTTCAAACGAACCAATCGCGGGAAAGTTAGGATATTCAAAAAATCATTCATGACTGATAATAGATTACAGTCTACATAGTGACGCGAGTTAATACGTTAAATAGTAACAACGTTCATTGTTAAATTAAATACAATAGTAAAGTTTTTATTGTTCAAAGTGTTTGTATCATGAATGAACTTACCCATTAGTTTGCGTACTTCTGCCTGACTGAGAAAAAGATTGAAGTATCCCGAGGCAGGTGAGGCAAGCACGAGGAAAAGAATCGACGTCAGTTCGAGCAGCGACATCGCGTCTGCGCCCGTCAAAAACGTTGGAACAACGATGACACGTGTGTAGCCCCGGGAGAGAGATAGTGAAGAGTTTCTTTTAATTTTTTTTTTCTTTCTTTTCTCTCTCTCTCTCTCTCTCTCTCTCTCTCTTTTTCTCTCTCGTTCTTCTTTTCTT
>NC_062194.1:4647527-4657527 GCF_912470025.1 Vespa velutina
ATAAAAAAGAGGGAAGGAAGAGGAGGCAGGACTCGTTTTGCAAATTTGCGGCTGATTGAAAAGCTCATGATGAACGGAGAAAGAGTATAACCGCAAAGAGATGGGAGAAACGAGGAAGAAGTGAGTAGGGTTGAGTTTGATTATTCTTTTTATATGTTTTATATCAAGAGGCATCACGGGAGTGGCTCGTATTTGCTTCCACGAAGCCCGATATTATTCCTTATCGATGAACTCAACAAACGCAAATTCATTCGATCCTATATAAACGTCCTCTTCCTTTATCTCTCCTTTATTATTAACTTAATTTTCAATGATGATGTCCATTCAAGTACGGCGATTTAATACGTTAATTTTGGAGCCCGAGGCTCTCTCACTTTCTCTCTCTCTTTCTCTCTCTCTCTCTCTCTTTTTCCTTCTATCTTCGAGTATTTTCATCGTTATCGTAGATCTTCTTAGTTCATTGAATTATTTTCCTAACGAAACCCACGATCAGGAATTTATAAAAGGAATTCACATAAATAGAACGACGACGGCCATTCTTTGCAGTCATCTTGTAAGGATTAACCTATTAACCTCTGGTATTTGCACGACCTTATTCATCTTTCTTAACGGATGTACGAGCTTTATTTCATTGCCCTTCTTTCGAGAGATCGAACGTATATAATTTCTTTTTATCAATTATAAAAAGCGATTGAAACAAACAACAAAGACAAAATCTATGATGTTCATCAAAATTCATTATCGTAAAAATTAAGTGTGAGAAAAAGAAAAAAAAAAGAGCTTTAACTTTTTTAGAAAAAAAAAAAGAAAAAAAAGAAAAGAAAAGAAAAATAGAAAAAGAAAAGAACGCTTCCGCTTATGGATTTCATTTATGTTCCATCGAAGATTTACATTTTACTAAAGTGTTTTTGAATTTTTTATACAAATGGAAACAAAGTAACAACGTAATTAATTATGCATTTGTATGAAAAAATTTATCAGAGGAATTTAAAGGGAAGAAAAACATGTAAAACCCGTTGAGAAGATTCGCGAAATGGTCGCGTATGAAAGATATAAAGCCGGATTACTGGAATGGCATAAAAAAAAAAAAAAAAAAAAAAAAAAAAAAGAGAGAAAAAAAAGACGAAAAAAAGAAGAAGAAGAAGAAGAAAAAAGACAAGAAAGGGAATATATCCACGAAGTAAGCATATACAATGTATGTACAATGGCTCTTTAACGCTTTGCCGTTCGTTGTATCATAAACAAGAGGAGGACTCCTCTGTACATGGGTTCCTTACGGAGATCCGTTTAATCTAGAGCAAATACGGGACGCCTCGTTTAAATCAAGGCAAAAGAAAGAAAGAGAGGTGAAAGAGGGAGGAAGAGAGAGAGAGAGAGAGAGAGAGAGAGAGAGAGAGTGGGTATAAGAAAAAGAAAGAAAGAGATAGAGTTAAGGAGGCAGAACGGAACCCTTTGTCGGCTCTAATCTCGACAAACAATCGTATATCTTGGCTGACTCCTCTACCAAATTCTCGTTTTATTCGAAATCGCTTATCCTCTAGCCGTGCCAACGGCTTCTGGAAAGTATATAAAATTTAAGAATCATTTCGGTCATGTTTTTTTACAGCGAATTTTTAACTTTAAAAAGTAGATAGACGATGTGTTCATTCAAAAGAAAAACAAAAGAGAGAGAAAATGAGAGAAAGAGAGAGAGAGAGAGAGAGAGAGAGAGAGAGAGAGAGATAGAGAAGACTGGCCGGAAGAATGGAATTAGGTCGATCAACTATTTTTTTCTTTTTCAAAGCTGTAGCTTTGTAAAATCAATATCTGTTGTCTCTCTCTCTCTCTCTCTCTCTCTCTCCCTATTTCTCTTTTTCTCATCTTCCCTCGCTCGTTTTAAAGGAAACATTTTTTTTCTAATTAGCTATTATAGATATCGATATCTTAAGATGTATAGTGATAGCAATTGGTAATCATTAAGCTTAAAATATCGATTTCAAGTTAGAAAACATGATTATTACTTTCGTATCCCGACAACTGCCCCCTCTATGAAATAGCTATAATAGATATTACATTTCCTATTAAAAAAAAAAAAAAAAAAAAAAAAAAAAAAAAAAAAAAAAAAAAAAAAAAAACTGAAGATTTTTATTTGATTTTTATTTATAAAATCAATAGAATCGGAAATATTTACCGTTGTGTTTAAAAAGTTATATATATAATATATATATATATATATAAATATATGAATATTACTCAAGATATACATAGGTACGTTATATACATTTGAATGTACCTATTTGCCGTTGCATTTCACGATTAGGTTCCTTTGTGCAATCTTACCATCAACAATGCCTGTGTAATAATATATCATTAATCTTACGGTACTCGTGTTTGTGCCATCGAAGATTTTACGATGCTGCTTCATTTCGACCACGATTTTATCGAACTGGAATATCCTATTGTTCTAAGTGCTCATGCCATCTTATATACAAAGGATGCGAACTGATATGGACTGCTATGGAATTATAACTCGTGCAAGTATATTCTCTATGCACATACATACATACATACATACATATATATATATACATACATGTATATTAAATGAAGTATAATCAAAAGAAAAGAAGAAAACTAATTTCTAAAATATTGAAACGATATAATCATTCGTTTTGCAATGTCCTGACCTTTTAAGAAAAAGCTTTGAAGAAAAAGAGTGTGAGAAGAGATAAAGAAAAAAAAAAAAAAAAAAAAAAAAAAGAAAAAGAAAATGAAAACGAGAGAGAAAGAAAAAAATGGGCAGTCCTTTTTGAACGTTCCTCTTTTTTCTTCGACATTTCACGTCTCTATATACACACACGTATATACATATATATATATATATATATATATATATATATACTTGCATACACATGTATATATATATATATATATATAGTCTGATATATGTATATGTATGTGTATATACGAACAGTAGTCGTATATGTACCGGGTGTGTCGAGAGTAAATTTCTGAAAAAGTACTAGGAAGAAGTAGAAAAAGAAGAAGACGAAATAAAAAGAAAAAAAAAAGAAAAAAGAAAAAAAAAGAAATGGAAGATAAAAGAAAATCAAAGGAAGAAAGAAAAACGAAATTTCTTTGGCCGATCACGACGCGGCCTCCAATTAACGCTTTCCGCGTGTGCCGCTCAAAAGGGCCGCGCGGTGAAAAGCGCGCGATAAAGCACGCTCCGTTTGCCTTTTACAACGTTTGCGCGCGTTTTGTAGACGCGGTTAAAAACATACGTATATTGAACACGTACGCGCGCACACAACATATTTGTGTGCGTTTCTGTGTCTTGTGTGGTGTGTGTGTGTACGCGCGCGTGCGTAGTATGTACATATATGCTGCTCTCTTTTTCCAAGTTCCGCTGGTATGTGTATATATATATATATATTTTTTTTTTTATACGGCCACTGAATCCTCTGGAAAAAGAGCGAAAAAACTACCCTTTCATCCTTGCGCGCCTTTCATTTTTTTATATTTTTGAACCAGCTGTGTGTGAATCGAGCTTTCTCCCACCTTTGATTTTTGTAATATCAAACGTTTCACTCACTCGTCATTCAAATATCAGAGGACGCGTCTTTGCGTTAGCTTCTACGTTTCCTAATGATCAAAAAGGTAACTGAGAGATTTATATAGATATGTTTTTTGAGATTACCAAAAGAAAAAGATCTTCTTAATCCTCTGATATTATATAAATGTGAATTTTCCAATATGTTGGTTACTGAATTGCTCGTAGTACCATATATCTTTTTAAATTGGAAGAAAGAAAAAAATAAAAATTGCAAAGAAGAAGATTCGAAGCTGATTGTAATTCGTATGAATTTATTTCAAAGATAATATCATTCTCTTTTTGAAATGTCATCAAAGAAGAAGATTCTTACGTGTATATGTATATATATATATATTTTTTTTTCTCTTTGAAGTAACTACTACATTATTACACAACATTAATTGTATGGATACTTGATTTACATATTACGTTTGATGATAACATTTATCCTGTAAAATTTTTTACTAATTAATAATTACTAATTAGAAGAAAGAAAGTTCACCATTGTGTAAATATCAAAAACGTTTCTTCCGTCTTTTGTGAATTCAAATTAAAATATAAATCTAAAAGAAAAAGAAATTAACATAGGACTAAAAGAAAGAGCGTTAAGCTTTTTATGCTACTCTCTTTCTCTCTACGAAGACCGATTTCTTAGGAGCCGGCTCGTGACCTCGTCGAGCTATATTACGGGGGCAAAGCAGGATGATGGTATTCGCGATGGAATACTGCAACGGCGACGACGAGGGTGAACCTGAAAACAAGAAGATACGGATAAAAGAGTTGGTTGCGCTCATCTCGCTCTAACAAGACTCAAGACTCAGAGGGCTATTATCATAATTGTGGCCCGCCGGCAATGGCTATGCCCACAAACCAGAATGCTTTCTCTCTCTTTTTTTCTCTCTCTCTCTCTCTCTCTCTTACTCTTTCGTTTCAACTACCTTTTCTTTTTCCTGCAGTCTTTTTTCTTTTATCTTCTTTTCTTCTTTTTATTTTTTTACCATTTCTTTCCTTCGCCTTTTTTACACGCATCATTTCCGATTTTTCTGCTTTTCCTTCTCTTTCTCTCTCTCTCTCTCTCTCTCTCTCTCTCTTTCTTTATATATATATATCTTTCTGTCTTTTTTTCTTTCTTTTTTCTTGCCTGTATTTAACATTAATCGCAAAAGTATAATTTTTCAAAGTGTTCCTTCAACGATTTATCAACTCAGTGTTTAACCTAAACTACACGTTTTATTTCCTTTCAGCTTGTCTGCTTGGTTGCCTGGCTACCTTCCTTCTCTTGGAATTTACTTGTCGTCTACGCTTTATCAGCGATTTATTAACCAAGCTCGTGACCTCGATGTTCATCGATATTTATTCATTATGGCATATATCTATCGTACCTATGCTTCGTAAATTCAGTCTCCTTATCGAACTTCGAAAGTTCTTACGCTACCATAACCATCAGTCAATAAATAATGTAAAGTATATACTATATATAACTCGTAAACATTTTTACTGATGTAACATGTTTGATGATATCTCCCACGTCATCCCGCCGCCTCTTCTCCACGCATCAACCAGTGACGTGGCAGAAAATTATTTCTTTTTTTATCCCATGCATTCCTGTTTGTTCGTTCTTTTTTTTTTTTCTTGTTTACTTTCTCTCTCTCTTCTCTTCTTTTCTTTCTCTTCTCTTTCGTCGATCTCTTCCCTTAATGCTCTTTCTGTGCAAGTTGCCAGGGGGCGTGTATGTTTGTTTAGTCTCGATGTACCCTGTTATTATGGACCGACGTTCGTTCGTGGCCCTTCAAAAAGCGAAGAGCCCATGCGAGATTTGAAGAGTCCATCTTCTTTTTCTATCTCTTTCTCTCTGTATATATATATATATATATATATATATATATATATATATTCTTTTTTCTCTTCTTCTCTCTTGACCCATTTGCTCTCGGAATAATCGAAGGTCCATCCTCCTGGTAAATCACGAAGCGGATCAGCCAAAAAATCGGCACCTTAGTTCGAACTTTGCCTTTCCCTTCCTATCGAGATCCTGATTTAAATTCCATCCTGCTTTAATTTATCGGCTGCGATTGCGACGATTAGAGAAACAACCGCTACTCTATCCCGGTGGTATAACTCGAATTAAACGTTTTGCAACGGTCAATTATAATTAATTGAGTAATAAAAAGAAGCCTTAACGTTAAATTAGAGTCAGTATTTTCTGTGCGTTTCTTTAAGAAATTATATTAGAATTCTATCTAATTTATTTATCTACTGTGACATTATTGACGATGTAAAATTTTAATATTTCAATATTTAATTAAAATTTGTTTGAAAAGATTTTTTAAATGCACTCAATTATGCACCCATTCACCCGGTAATACTTGCGTTATATGATTTAATATTAGATATGAATTGATTGCAAGTAATATCGATCCAGGTCTCATCACGTGGAAGTTGCTGCATCTGGAGATCCAAGACCTAACAATGATTCTATTCCTTTATATTACTCTATATTACTATTACTATTATTATTATTAAAAAATCAAAGCAATGGGATGCTTCACGAAAAATCAAGTCTGAAATTATCAATGATGCAAATTAAAATTGCACAGCTGAATGTTATCACCTATTTGGCGGGAATCGACATACGCATAGCAACATCGCAAACTTTATTATTATTTGAATATTAGTTCTTTGAACTCCGTGTATTTTTATATTGTTTATATAAATTTAAAATTACCGAAGGTATTAATTTTTAAGTTTGCACAACAGCTTTGATGTTTACTCGTTGGAATGTAAAAAAAAAACAAAAAAATACTGGATCGATAAATGTCGCAATCGATCATATGTTCGTTTTTTTGTTGATATTAAATGTATCCAATGAACTATAGTGCAAAATTATTAGCATTGAAATATTAAGTTAAAACTATTTTCTATTTATTGCATTATTAGTATGGAATCATTCGATCGAAGATCATTAAAATTCCCGAGTAAATTACCATACCTTCTTGATGTGAGCATTTCTCAAAGTATTTTGTTGTGTTTGGAATGGATCAGAAAATTTAATCATTATTTTACGCAATAAATAAAATTTCGTATTTGCCGTATTTCTTGGATTTCTTGTATTACATTCTTTTTACTTTTATTTTTGTTTTTTTTTCTTTTTTTTTTTTTTTTACAATACTTTGGAAATATTATAAAAATGAAAAAAAAAATATATATATATATATCTATTGTAAAGGAAGAAATGTTGACAGTCATTTTTCTCGAGGGAAAACATCATTTCGAATTTTTTCCCGGGTGAAAGCTTTGTGGGACAAACTAACTCTCTTCTTTCCACGAACGAACAATGCATCGTTGATGAAACGAACGATGGCTCGAATGAGCTCGGTTGTTTGCACGAGCGACACGCGACGATGATAAAAGTCAGCTTGCACGCGACCGCACCCTTCGACGTTTACTCTTCCGCCTTTGCTGCTTTATTTATTTAATTTAACGGCTATTGTCGCGCTTCCTTTCGCACGATTTATTTTATCATCGAGGTATCCACTTCCTTCGTTTTTAACATGAGACCAACCAAATTATTTGCGTTTACTTTTTGTCAATTTTTTTCTTCCTTTCAATACAATCTTTTTATTTATCGCCATATAAATCATTCCTTTGTCTAATTTATTTAGTTTAGTATACCGTGCTTAATTTACTATTTTCTATTATCCTCCCCTATCTTCCAAATAATCTAAATGAAAACATGTATTCATTTATATTGTATTTTTGCATTAATACATAACAGTTATGTTAAAAAGTTTATTAACAAAATTACACTTTTTTGAGTTTATCGATCGCTTGAAACACAACTCGTCTTCTTTCTTCTTCTTTTTAAATTTACATTCTGAGCTTATTTAAAAGTCAATAAATAATACATTCTTTGGATACAATTTCAGTCCGTATAAAGTAAAAAAAAAAAAAAAAACAGAAAAAATTTGTTTATATTTATATATAAAGTTTATATTTTAGATGAATGGAACATCGTGATCGATAGATCTATATAATCACAAAATAGGTAAAGTTATTAGAACAAATTTTGTACCCTTTAAGTACACAATCCTAACTAATCGACTCTTGTAGATGATCGAGCCATTAAAATTTATCTAAAATCATGAAACTTTCCGTCCTCATCGACTGAAAATGATAAGTTCTGTAACTAACTGCTTTACCAACAAGACTAAGAGTAATTGGAAAATTTTTTATTTATAAATAATAATAAAGAAAAAAATCAACCATTGTAAATTTCTATTTCTTAAATCTAACATGTCAAACAGACAAATTGATTGTCCTTCAAACTGAACATCTGCATCTAATTACATGTGAACAATGATAAATATCTACTTTATCGATCAAGTAGAAAATGGCCGGCAAACGTAATCTCTGTTTTGACGATCGAGTTTTATATATAATAAATAATAATACATATATTTAAAATATATAAGGGGTTGCATGGTCACAGTTATTTGGCAAAAATTTTATCAACAATTTTTAACAAATATATATATATATATATATATATATATATATATATAACAATTGAGAAATTCTTCGAATTAAATTTTTTGAAAGGGCAATAATGAATTTTTTAATAATTTGCCGGACAATTCTTTTGATCCGTGCGCATAAAATAAGCTCTATTTATTCTATTCCTATTAAGAACTTGATAAGCTTTCTGCATAACATCGAGAGACGGTGAAGGTTCTCGTGCCAAGATCCAAACAATTTTAGCGCTGCAAAGGAACGAATGAAATATTTTTACGTATGTATAAGAAATTGATTCATGTTTTTTTCTCCTTTTTTTTTTTTTTTTTCGTTGTTAAAAGTAAAACTCACTGTAATATTCCGAAACTTTTGCAACTCCAAACGACGGTATAATTGTCATAATCAGTTTCTAAGACCCAATAAGGAGCATTCCCTCCAAACGGAACGGATGGAAATGTGACGAGTAATTTCGATTCGTTCGATGCACCCTCGGATCTTGCAATTCCTTCGATTGATGATGCGACGCCGGTTCTATAACAAAAAAAAAAAAAGAGAACCGAGAAAATCGAGATGTATTCTATGTATATAAGTTCGTTGCGCAATATCGTGTAACGACTGATAGATAAAGAGTACTCACATGTAAGAAATTTGTCGATTTACTACTTTAATCGTTTTGTTATTGTTGAGTGTGTAATTAGCTTGTACACATTTTCCACCAAATTCGAACACAGCAAAATATTTTTCTATCTCGTACCACACACCCATGTACTGTGAGATAATACGTGAAAAATTATTATATAAAGGATTAAAAATAATAAAATATTATTGCTACAATAACGTAAATAAAATTGTCGACAATTTTTCTAATCGTTTTTAACAGCGATAAAGTTAATCGATTGGAAATATTATAATTTCGTCGAACAATTATAGTTGGAATTATTGTCGAATGTAAAACTCACCTTTCCTATATCAAAGTTCGTCATATATTCAACGTCTGGACAATTGCCGAGGGCAGGTATTTGGGCCGACGCCAAACCCACCAAAAGAAATATTATCGATAATGCTAACATAACTGTAACAGGAGAAGGGAGAACAAAATTTCAAAATTAATTAAAACGAGAAAACAAAAAGAGAATAAAATAAATTTTTAAGTTTGCCAAAATTTTGAATGAAATTTGTTTTTTGGTTTTTTCAAATAACAAAAACTTTTGTCACATAAAACAGTTCAAGCTCGGCAAGATTTCGAAATTTTAAACTCTCTTTTAATCTTCGAATTTTCAACAATCAATTTTTCTTTTCAATTTAGACTTAAACATTTTTCAAAACTTTACTTTTTTACACTGTACGATTTTAAAAGGAAACATTCATTATCATTCGACAATATAAAAAGACAACCGATTTTTCTTACCGATTCGATTATAACTTTTCAATAATCATAACGATCTATCTGTTCGCGAACAAGTTCGAATTAAAACTAAAGATATGTTTGATAATGCCTCGCTTATTTTTGCATCAAAGAACGATTAGAGAGAATAAATCTGCAAGATCACGTAATGGTGAGTGTTATAAAATTTTTTACCGATCAATTTTTTACCGATGCTGTTATAAAGGATATTTTCGATATAATGTTTCACGTATAAAAAAAATAGGTTGTACTTATAAGACACGTAACGATAACGACGATGGCAACAATAATGATTATAACCGACGAACATCAGCACATTATATACTTATGTAGATATATATATATATATATATGTCGTCATTAAAAGAAAAGTAAATAGATAATAATAGGTAAATAAACGTAAATAGATAAATAGTCGTATGGTAAGAGTCATATTGATTATGAATATCTAACCGATATATCGATAATTATATATTCATATATTCATATGTAAAATTGTAGTTCATTTA
>NC_062194.1:4662527-4675027 GCF_912470025.1 Vespa velutina
AGACGAGAAAACCGAAGAGACACGAGAGTCGGTTATTGGTCAATGACGTCGGTACGGATCTCCTGCCAATAAATATCAGCTAACTCGATGTCTGCACTTCCAACGAAAAACAAGAAACGCAAGCTCCATTATGCAATTCCTTCGACAACGGTACTTTCCGTGCTCACGCTCGGCACAACGATTCGATTTCATGAATTTCTATCTTCCAACGGTTCCAAGCCAACGTCCGTTTGATCGAGAGCAGAATCCCGAACCTCATGTACGATGCGTGGACTGTCCAGGCCATTGGCCGGGTTTATCGATAAGGAAGACTGGTTCCAAAGACGTGTCGGACATATTTAAGAAGATAGCTGATCGGACGGATTGATTAAGGAAAGTGATTTATTCTGACTTGATTGACCAATTGATTCGTTATAAACATCCTGGTTAAATAAGATGAACATAAATAAGATGAACCGATAAGAGAAACATGAGCGAAATATTATATGAATAACTGATCCAATATAAGAATTATTTATTATACCAGTTTCTATAGTAATTTTAGATTTTTCTACATTAAATATCGTTGATCTTATCATTACGATTAGTAAGTACCAATTAAATAATATTACGACTAATCGTTGAATTTAATCGTTTAATAAATTCATCATATTTAATAATTTAATCGAGTCACGCTCTTGTAAATTTGTATTTCCTTTAATTCGATCAATTTTCTTTATTCTTTTTTCTTCTTTTCTTTTTTTTTTTTTTCTTTGCTCAAGGATCAAAAGAAAAAAAAAAAAGGTATCAAAACGATTTTGTCTGATGATTTTAACCAATAACAGGTTCAGGTGTATTGATACTACCAAGGGTCATTTAAATGATCGTCGAGCGGAGAAAGCGTGCCTATATCGAATCGGATGTATCGTATTAACGCGCAAGCCCGAAGGTATGACACTGGCACGCGATGCAGAATGCAGTATTATAGCGCGAAGCGTGCTTCAAGGAGGCGTTATTCTTCCTGTAACCATTCACGAAGCCGGTTTGAACAACCTCGACCTTACATGCTCGTTGGATATTTACGTTCGCGAAGGAAACTGGTAGGTAGGTGGCAGGAGCGTGACCGATCTTGAGAGGAACTTACAAAACGAGAAAACCTGCGTCTTATTTATCGTCCCGTAATTATGCAATCGACACGGCTACCAACGGAATGCTTCGGGACGCATTTACGTAGGTTGCCCAGCTGGAACGTAGCCCAACCGATAACGGGTTTCGTGTATGTTTTCTTTTTCTTCAAAAGTCAAGACTCTTTGAACCGTTAGTTTAACACTGTCTGTCCCTCAGCTCACTCCCTTTCCTCCGCTTATCTTTCGTTACGTTTGGAATTTTTATTCTGGAAGCGTTGTCTTACATAGGTAAAAAAAAAAAAAAAAAAAAAAAACAGAACAAATTTCCATAAAATTTGATATGGGATATATATATATATATATCAGGGATATCGGAGTATATAAGGATCATCAAGAAAATACAATATACTCAAGAAGAACAAAGAACGTATTCTTTTCGCTCGCTTCTGTTTTATCTTTTCATTTTTACATATTTTTTCCCCTTTCGGAATTAATTTATATCTCATCGTAAAAGACTATGAACACTAAGAAAGCACGCAGAGGACGCTCGCCGCTCGGAAAATGCTTAACAGCTATGAAACTTCGCCCAGATTTACCCGTGAGAGACGTCAAAGGTACTGAATCTTTTCTCTTTTTCCTTTGTTTTTTATTTTTTTTTTTTCTTTTTTTTTCTTTTTTTTTTTTGATCCTTCCAGGACGGATTTGGTCGATAAAATAACAATAACAATAACAAGATCTTTTAGAATATACATAATACTTCTCCGAATTCGCGATAAAGAAAATATCGAGATTATTGTTTACTTTGAATATGTTTATGTTTAAAAATGATATTCAATCACCGAAGGAGAGAGATTACTTTGAAAGGAGATATTATATAATAATAACAATACATTCGTTGCCTCTTAAGGGATATCTGAGCACCCAGCTTCGTGGGTATACGTGTATAATACATACACAAAATAAGCATAATTAATTATACGTTAAAATAATCTTTATTGCGTAACCCTAGTCCGTCTACGGCTCGAAAATCTGGGAAAAATTTAAGGATGGGTAGGTTCGTGGGATAGAGAGGGAGAGGTTGACATAGGCTAGCTGCTTATATTATTCAAGGCGACTCTAGGGATACGAATATCTCTCTCTCTCTCTCGCTCTCTCTCTCTCTCTCTCTCTCGCTCGTTCGCTCGCTCTTTTCCTTTCTATTATACATTTTCCATTTCAAATGATACGCTTCGTGTCCCGAGTAGTCGCACGCTACAGAATAATTATATTTTTATTCTTATTATCATTTAGTATCACATTGCGTTCATTCGCTTTTTGTGCTGGCCATTCACGTATTCTGGCTGATTCAATGGGAGCTCATGCACCACCCCTCTAATCTTCATCTAATATTTCGTATCTCTATCGTCCCGTTCCACTCCTCGTTTCATCGATTATTCTACAAACATAATACGATGGACGAGAAAGCGACGATGAGAAAACGATACAGGCCAAATTTTCTTTCATTTTCTTTCTACACCTCGAGTGATCTCGGTTAGCAGGACAAAGAGAAACTAGGATTACGGACTAGTGTGTTCCCAACGTCTCCTTTTTTCTTTTTTCTATCCTTTTCGTTATTTGCGCGCGCGTGTACGTGTGAATCTACTTCTGTCTGTGTCTGTGTCTCCGTTTATTTGTATTTTTCTTTTTCCTTTTTCTTTTTTCATTTTTTTCTCTCAACTCAATTTAACATCCATCGTGGATATTTTATTAAGATTATCACGTAGTAAATCATCGAAATCTTATTTTAAATTTAACTCGTTCCTAGAGATCATTATATTGATAAATTATTCGTGTCCGATGTACCTTTTCTTTTCTCTTTTTTTTTCCTTTTCTTTTCTTTTCTTTTCTTTTTTTTTTTTTATTTTTTTTTTTTTTAGTTTTTTTTTTTTTTAGTTTTTTCTTCCCATAAAATTTCTTTCTTGACTCTAACGTTGTTCCGTGTCGTCGTTTTCGTCGTAGATATATTGATAATTTTGTATATGATTTACAATTCTATCTTTGGCGTTTATATATAAAGTTGTCCTTAAAATTTTGCATTTCCGGCGACGAAGACGATCAAAGAGTTTGCTTCCATATATATATATATACATATATATATATGTGTGTATATATATATATATATATACAGTGATGTTTCATTTGTCGTTTGTTTAAAAAAAGGAAGTCCTTCGTTGCTCTTCGTCAAGCGAGAAAGAGAGAAAAAGAGGAAAAGAGAGAAAGAGACATAGAAAAAAAGAGAAAGAGCAAGTAGATACATAATTCCTTTCATTATTACCGATGATCACCGAGGTGGTTGTTGGGGTAGGTCCAAAGAGCCAAAGAGAGGTCGGAGGTCCTTTTTTTCAAGGTACCTTAGATTATGGAAATAGATTTATTTAGAGGGGGGGGGAGAGGGCGGAAAAGAATATTATGACGTCCTGCGCCAACGAAGAACAAAAAAGAGAAGAAGAAGAGGATGTAAATGAAGAAAAGGGACAGAAAAAGAGGAAGAGGAAGACGAAGAAAAAGGTTTAAGAAAACTAATAAAGACGAAAAAAAGAAGCTACTACTTACAACGACAAGAACTAGAGACGTAATAACGAAAAGTTATTGATTTAATCCGTGTGATAATTAGAATCTTCTCTAATGGTGAATTATGAATTCATCATTATCATCATCATCATTATCATCATAATCAGCATCATTATCATTATCATCATTATCATCATCATCATTATCATTATCATCATCATCATCATCATCATCATCATCATTATCGTCATAATTGTCGCGATCATAATCATAATTATTATTATCATCGCTATATCGACTCATTCCATTTTAATATATTCTCATTCTATAAGCGAGCTCACATAATTCGTCTTGATTGAATTTTTCTTTTTTTTTATTTTTTTTTTTTTACGCGTAACTTGTCTTAAGCCTATGAACACATGAAATCACTGCCCGATCGACCGATTTGGACCCATCTGACGCAAGGCACTCCAATCGCTTGAGATATAACGACGATCGTTACTCGAGATAACAGAGAGGAAGAGAACTGGAGAATTTGATAGGAGAAAAATTCTAAAAGTTACTTCGAAAATGATGGATATACAGAAGGGGGAGGGGGGGAAAAGGACGTTCTGATATTGGAAGACGTAAATAGAATGTACTCTTCTTATTTTCTTTCATTCTCTCTTTTTATGTTTTCTTCTTCTTTCTTCTTTCGTTCCCTTCGTTTCTCTTTGCGTTCTCGTTTTCATTTTCATATTTGTTCTTGTTTTTCTTCTTGCTTTTCATATACTTTTGTATTTCTATTTTCTCTTATCCATCTCTCTTATCCTCTCTATTTATATATATATATATATATATATATATATATATATATATTTTCTTTTTTTTGTCTTTTTTTTTTTTTTCTTTTCTTTGTAATCTATTCCAGCGATCGTCGGAAATCTCATGATGCGACGCTCGAACATTTTCCGGTTCGGTTTCACTACGAGCTAGTTTGTTCTGAGGCGATTGCCGGGCAGGATATACCTAATATCTACCTAAGACAGAAATCGGTGGAAAGTCGGTTGGTCCCTTTACAAAATGTAAAATAAATAATGATAGTCCGTTAACGTACGGCCTCTTTCTTCCTATTTAACATTATGTACAAAAAAAAAAAAAAAAAAAAAAAAAAAAAAAAAAAAAAAGCAATACGTGAGAGGAGAGATTTTTGCGTTGCAATCGTTTCTGAGCGCCGAGCCTTAAATAAATGAGAGATAGACGACGTCTCTCTTATTGACTGTCGCACGCTTTAAACCGATTTATTAATATATTTCTTTCCCTTTTGTTTATTATTATCATAATTATCATTATTGTTATCATTAATTTTACTATTGCTATTATTATTTTTAATATTATTATTCTTATTATTATTCTTATTCTTATTCTTATTCTTATCCTTATCCTTATTCTTATTCTTATTCTTATCCTTATTATTATCGTTATTATCATTATTGGTTTTTTTTTTGTCCTCCCTTAAATTCAAGATCTTTATCGATCGAAAACGCGCCGTCGAAATTTTTCTTTCCTTTTTCTTTTTTACGTATGTACGTGCTACGAGATCGCATCTTTCCGATAGCTGCTTTCTCCGATCCTTTCTGCGAATTTCTTATTATTTAGCTTTCTTCTTTTCATTTTTCTAGTCGGCAATTTACGCTTAGAACTCGCGAGCCGATATATTTCGAAAAACGAAATTACCAATTAACCCTTATCGATAAGACACAGTATCAATGGTTATCACTTCCTCGTCCTTGAATCTTCTCAATACGAAGAAATATCCACGAAAACGAAGACCCTGTTATTATTATTTTATTTTATTTTATTTTTCTTCTTCTTTTTCTTTTTTCTTTACTTTTCTTTTTCTCTCTCTTTTCTTTTTTTCTTTTCTTTTCTTTTATTCGTCACACAAAAAGGCTCTTCCAGTGCTTCGTGCCGTGTCTTCGCGAGAATCGGCCTATAAAAGTGTCGAAAAAATATTTAATTTATTATCGCGAAGGAACGTTTGATTCGCGAAGGGACGGCACACTTGGTTGATTAATCGCGTCTACTTAACTTTCAATTAGATATCAGAGATCACAACTTGACACGCTGAAAGATACTAATGAGTTATTGGTAATCACGCGTTAATCGAAGATTCGATCGAATCTAAAAGAATCCAGATCAAAGAGATCCCTCTTTCTCCACACCCACACTCCCCACCTCCCCCCCCCCCGATATCAAAGTAAAAAATTGTAATCGTCTAATGAAAAAAAGACTTACTTATACATTACTTCGATATCCTTGACGATACATCGATGATGTATCACGATATTTGATCTGGATAAAATGAGAAAATGAAAGCGACGTTCGACTCAATTAAAATCGAGAAAAAATATCAACGAAAGAAACGGAGTTCGATCGGTATATCCGAGATCGTTCACTTTCTTAGCACCGGATAGCCTTTTATTGTCGTTAATCGTGTAGATTTTTACTAAGCAGTAAATTATTATGCGGTCCTGACAGATGCCTTATTAGTTCTTGCAAACTTTCGAAATTGAGGGAACAGAAGCAACATGTAAACGTATTGTCCGGTGCAGCTATAACACCTCTGTGAACGGAACAGAGATGTTTTAGCAGATGAGCTTTCTGTTTGAACATGGCGACACAGAGTCGACAGGCAAACGGTTTCTCGCCGGTGTGTACTCGAAGATGAGTCTTTAGGTTCCAGGACATGCCGAATTGTTTGCCACAATAGGTACATCGGTATTCTCGGACAGGTGTCGACTTTGGTGGATCCTCCGTTGGAGGTGGCGGAGGTGCTCGAGCTGGTGGTAAAGTCCAAGCACCCCAAGGTGGTTCTAAACCAGCTGCCGATGCTGGATCGGCGCTTGGTGGTCGATGCGATGCTCCTGGTGGCGTTATTGATCGGTCCTGCTAAAAAGAAAAAGTTCGAAATAATATAATATTTTCTTTTTGTTTTTCATTTACTAGATAATATTAAAGAGAAATCATTAAAAATCTATTGAAATGACAAGATAAGAAGCTCACTAGATATGGTGGCGCGGATAGACTCAATGGATGCGGCGCTTGTAACCTCCTAGGTGTCTCGAAGCTCGGATTAAACGGTACGAAAGCTGGATTCTGTGCTGGTGCGTTGTGAAAACCTGGCCTACGTTTTCGATGAGGTGTCACGACGTACGCCTCAGCCGGTGGGATCGGTAATTCTTCGGGTTTTCGTTTGCCATGCTCCAAGCCTAACGCCAATCGCGCCGCCATTTGTCTTGTCCTCTCTTCGGCTTCGTCCAAGGACTCTCGCCTCTCGAGTAATTGCTTTTCTGATCTGAACGTATCGTTAAAAAATTTTCTATTAGTCTTCTTTACGATTTCATCTTCGTATTTTTCTTTCTGTTTTTTTCTTTTTTTTTTTTTTTTTTTTTGTTCTCTTTTAGCATATCTCTTACACAAAGGACAAGTAAATTTACCTATGTACTATATCGTGAGAACTTTCACTCATCGTGGACGTTCCGGAATTTAAACTGAGGTTCACAGGATCCGAACTATCCCTCCTTCTTGGCGGTTCTATGCTGGCTTCTCTTGTTTCCGCGAGCAAACCTTCACCTTCGACACCTTCCACGTCTACTTCTGGTTCCTCTTCGCAATCCTCGGTTTTAATGAGTACCGAACAACAATCAGCAGGATTACTCGTTTGTCTGAAACGTAGAAACGTTTTGATAATTTCCTGAAAGAATTTCTATCATGATCGTTATCCATAAATGTCATTAAAGTTAACCTACCTGCTGTCATATTTGGATTCGTAACTAGAACTTTCTTGATCCTCGGAGGGTTGAGGAGTAGGTATCCTTTCAGGATCAGAATTACTAGATGTCTGTGCTAGGTTAGGCTCGAAAAGTTCCGAGTTGATTTGAAGTAGTTCGAAGAGTTCTCTCAATGGTATAAGCTCTGTCGACTGTAATTTATTATACATTTTTGTTAAATAAAATTGTTCAGATAGAAAAATGATTTAAAAAAAAAGAGAAAACAGTTTTTTACGGGTATAAGAGCCTCTCCGTTGTAGATAAACTCGAGAAGATGATTGAGCTGGGCCTTTCTGACTCCAGAGAAATGGACCACGTGGTCCAGGGCGGGATTTCGTAAAAGATTAGCCAAAAGGGGACTAGCTGCTGCCAAAACGACACGATGGGCCCTGACGACGGAACCATCGTCGCATGCCAGTGTCACATCTACATGACGGTCTCCATTATACCAGGCCCCGACCTCTGCGGCCAAGGTCGCTGGGTGCTTTCCATAATGGAGCGTTAGGAGACCGTCAGTATACATCGTCTGTAAAAAAAAGAAATAAAATCTTGTACTATCGGTATACTATCATTGGTTAATTATAATTGGAAATTACTGAATAGTTTTTATTGATTGTACGATAACTTGGTGTAACATTTGTTAAAGATTATGAGAAACATTACAGTTAGATGGTCATATGTACATAAATAGACGGCAATAAAAATTTGCTTGGTATTCATGATAGCGCAATTAACGCGACATAGACTAACCAAATGATTAATGAATCTGCTGTTTATCTTTGGAAATCCCGCTCCCGGTAAATTTCCTCCTTCTATCGAAAAGTTTAACGAAGTAAAGTTATCGCCACTTTTTTTTCTTATTTTCTATTCTCATCGATCGAAGATAAACGATAATTGCATTCAATCAATAATATTTTCTAATTATATGCGTGTACGACAATCGATCTGATCTATCGAAGATCGTATGCAAATATGTATTCCATATAAAAATCATTTAGAAGGAAAGTAAGAAACAAGGATGAAAATTTTGCTCGTCATTGACTTGATCATTTCGCAAAGGAAATATTTGCATTTTCGATATTTGCAATTTGCTATTCTTGAAAAAAAAAAATCAAATGTCATCCTTACAAAGAAAGTTGATTTACACACAAGCCATAGTATCTCTCTCCCTTCCCTCCCTCCCTCCCTCTCTCTCTCTCTCTCTTTCTCTTTTCTTCTCTTCTCTTGAATCCAAAACGATAGACTTCTACCATGCAAGGACATTAGTTGCAGCCTCGTTTACGATGATTCAAGATGACCGAGAGAAAAAAGGAAAGGAAAGAGGATTCGAGATAAGAAAGACACAGTACGACACGGCGACATTGCATAGCCGTTCGCATACATAATGTCTCGACAGGCCGTTACTAAGAAAATCGCTGAATAAGGAAATCATTCCTCGCTCGGTGCTGCTGTTTGACTCGTTGCCTGGTTGCTAGTGCTTGCTCCGTTGTAGGCTAGCGCAGCCCGAAGTTCAGGGTCAATCGCTGCCCGACCGGCTGGATTACGAACGTGCGCGCGCGCGCGCGTGCTCCGGAGAATGATAGAATAAGAAAGGAAGAGAGCAATAGAGAAAGAGAGAAAGAGAAAGAGAGAGTCTTTACGTTTACATTCTTCTTTCTTATTCTATTTGGGCCTTGAAGACTCGCCGGGCGGGGTCTCGTGCCGTATTACTCGTTGGTAGGGATTACGGAGACCGGTGATTATATTAGAGTGGGGAGGGCCAGATAGAGATGAAGTTGCGGAGTGGGAAAAAGTGGAAGAGTCAATCTAGTAGCTCACCACTTTTACCGGCCAAGGTGCTTATCTGCAGGTGCTGCTACCCTGCGGTGTTATTTCGTTCGATCGATACAACTCTTACTTTCTATCTCCATCAGTTTCTCTCTCTCTCTCTCTCACTATTTCAATCTTTCCACTCTTTTCCACTCTCCATATATCTGACTCTAATGTTATTTAATCGTGCTACATTGGTTCACCACTGTGTCGGTAACGACCGATCGAGAGAAGGCCTTTTACCCTGGTAGAATCTCTACCTTGACGATCAATGGCAAGTGTTCATTGTGCGGGAAGTATGAAAGATTTCTTTTTCTTTTCTTTTTTTTTTTTTCCCTCCAGATTATATAATTCTCTTTATTTTTGATTGATTGATTTATTTTTTTCTTTCGTTTTGTCCGTGTAAATTGAAGTGTTAGTTATTGTTTTTCATGAGAACATAAACTTAATTATATCTTATGATTGTCTTGTTCGAAATTAACATTATTTATTATTATTCATTTATTCTTTTTTTTTTTTTCTTTACGTTTTACGTCTAAGTAACAAAGACTAATTATTTACGAGGATAATGAAATTTTTTAAAACATTCATATTGCGTTAGGTACGTTGAAAGGAGACACGAAGACCGGTTCGACGAACGACGAAAGCGAAAATGTACGACAATGAAGAGGTTCGCGAGGTCAGAGAAGAGGAGATAAGCAAAGAGGAGAAAGTAGTCGGCATGAATTCGTGAATCCCGTCGACTCGAATTTACTGTCGCTGTTTATGGCTACGAGAACTTATCACATTTTTGTCGTTTATCGTTTGCGTTTACTTTCCTTTTTATTCGAATGATATCCATAACTAACGCGTCTAAAGATTAATGAAAAAGAGAGAGAGAGAGAGAGAGAGAGAAAGAAGGACAACAATATAATCTCATCAATGAAATTTATTATTAATGGAGAACAAAGATCACACGCGTTGTAACATTTTAATATTCTTTCATTGTTTTGTTTGTAATTCAAGAAATAATTTTGTTTACGTTATACGAAATTATACATATATATATATATATATATATGTATATGTTACGATTTAGAAATAAATAGAACTGAGTAGGTGTATAAGTATATAAAAATAAAATAAGAAAAATTGAGTTTAATCGAATAAAAAACAATAAAATAAACAAATTGAAATAAAACTTTTAAATTGGTAGAAAAATGAGGTCGCTGAAAACGCAATGTAAACATTACAAAGTCCATTCAAATGATTGATCAGAGTTCGCTATGTTGATTGTTAAAGGAGAGAAAGAGAAAGAAGATCGTACGTACGTACGGTACGTATACTAACCCGCGAACATTTATGTGCGCAATGTGATGCGTACCGTGTATAGGCGAGCATTATAATCTCCTATTCGGATGGCGGACGTTACGATCTACCATTGAATCGAACAATAGCGAAACTGGGTTACGCAAATGTCGAGGCTGAAAATTAAAGTGCGAGACATACAAGGGCGGGAAGGTTCTGGTGAGGGAAACAGGAGGGGAGGAAGAGCGTCCGGAGATGCAACATACGTTGTTATAAAGTGAAAAGAATAAATAGAAAAAAAAAAGAAAAAAAGAAAAAAAAAACAAAAAAGAAAGAAAGATATTTCAAAGTTCCGATCGCATCGTCGCTGAAAATCCAATTGTATATCCTTCCTCTGCTACTCCTCCCCTATTTCCTCTTTCACATTCTCTCGTCGATTTCTTCGAAATGGGAAAAAAAAAACACCGACTATATCGTTCGCCGTTACATCATCGCATTTTATCCCTAATCGATACGATATATTTCAATTGATCTAATTATATTTAAATAATTCGATTTTAATTTACAAATGATAAATGAACTTCCTATTACATTTTTTTTTTGTTAAGATATTTTCTAAAGTAACACTTTTAATATTTATTTCGATCGAATGAAGATGAAAATAGGGCAAAATAGAAAGTAGATGTTATTGTTCTAAGTATAAGGATTTATCTTCTGGATTAAAGGGACGTTAACCGGGGAGACGTGTAATCAAATAAAAAAAAAATGTATCATCGAATTAAATGATCTTATACAGAGGAATGGAATAAAAAACGATAGACGAATTTTCAACAATATTTCTCGATCGGATCGTTCTCGATTGGGTGCTAGTTTCGACAGCAATGATCCAATTTTTGTTTACAAACGACTGTCGAAAATGACAGGAGTAGGGTTTGCGAGTACGTCGTGAAAGAGAGCACAAATCGTGACGGTACTGATTAAGGCGAGGCGGTTCGAGTACGCGCACGAGCGCGAACCAGCCACGGATTGAGCAACGATTGAAAGACTGAGGGAAAGAGAGAGGCCCAGAAAAAGAGAGAGAGAGAGAGAGAGAGAGAGAGAGAGAGAGAGAGAGAGAGATAGAACTCGTTACCAGGGCTGGTAATGGGGCCCGGCCATTTCCGCTCCATTTTTTGTGGGCCCAATTACGTTTTGCCAGTCCGAATAGGCGCGCGTTTCGCGGTCTCTCTTCATCGAGCAAGATCGCTCCTACTTCCTTCTCCTCTCTTCCTTCTCCTTCTCTTCTTCTTCTTCCTCCTCCTCCTCCTCTTTCTCCTTCTCCTTCACCGCTAGAAGAACGTCGTACGAATGCGTTTCGTGATTCGATCCGTGCCTTACCGCAAGCAAAAGGTTCCTCTGACCGAAGAAGAAAAAAATTGATCCCTCGACCGCGAAAGAAGATGGATCAGCTCGTTTCGTCACAGTCTATCGACGATGAAAGCGTCATTTATCATGGTCCATCCAAAGCTATTGGTTTCAAATGATTTTTGAAGCGTCTTGTCCGTCTTCGAAAATCGATAAAGAAAAATTTCACGTGGCACGTTTGGTTGATCATTAAAGCCCATTTTCGCGGCGACATCTATCTTATACTGAGATCATAAAAAAAGAAAAAAGAAAAAAATGCCCATTCGATTGGTACATACGTGTAACAATGTTTTGTATGTATCTATGTATCTATGTATGTATAATAAGTCGAAAAGAAGCATGGGTTTCGTTTGCTTTCGAGTCGTTCTCGAGTTTCTTTGCGGAAACGAAAAAGCGTACTGCTTAACCGAGGGGCACACAGGGTTGTGACACCACGTGAAACCAGTGACTCACACCTTTCCTTGATTTCGAATCACCATTTTCCACCTGGTCTCTCACGCTCTCCCTTTCGCGACCGCGCCGTCGACTGTGA
>NC_062194.1:4680027-4690027 GCF_912470025.1 Vespa velutina
AGTTGGTCTCCCAATAAATCTTTTCCTCTCTCATAATAAATTGAGTCAGAGGTGAAAACAATGTTAAAGATGTGATCGATTATATACCTATCTCTTATTAAATTCTTTTTTTTTTTTTTTTCTTTTTTTTTTTTTTGATTCTTTCTTTCTTTTCCTTCTCTTTCGTAATATTTCATTTTTTTTTCGTTTCTATCGAATTAATTGCATAAGTCATTAAGGACTCGGACATAGATTAAAAAGATTTTATGCGAATCGTTACCAATAATTAAATTGTTTTTTCCTTTTTTTTTTTTTTTTTTTTTGGTAGAGAAAGTAATGACAACAACAAAAAAGAAAAAAGAAGAAAAGAAAAAGTAATTTAAAAATATTCATTGAGGTGAAATGGGGCGGAGGGGAGAAGGTAGAGGGAATTAACTTAATTATAATGAAAATATTAATACGTTATTCAAGGATATTCAATTCGTTTACTTTTTTGCTTCGTCGTAATTTTTTTTCCTCTTGTTTATTCTTTTTTTCCGTTTTTTTTTTTTTTTTTTTTTTTTTTTTTTTTTTTTTTTTTTTTTTTTAATACAGTTAAGTAATCTGCATTTTTATACATATATGAAGGAATTAGTATGCTAGATGAATTCTATGTATACCTTTATAATCTAATTTCTTTATATCTATTCAAAAATTCGAAGGACTTACTTTGTTTGGTCTAAGAAAATTTATTCGATTTCACAAGGTATATTATTTTCATACATTATAAGTATGTTTGCATTTTTGTTATAGGTTATAGGTGTATCAATTCTTTGTTACCCTATGTGCCAAAATAAATAATTTGTTTGATCTTTTATGTTGAAGATATTCGTGTGAAACAATATATTTAAGTAAATAGGGAGAGAGAGAGAGAGAGAAAGAGAGACAGAGAGAGAGAGAGAGAGACAGAGAGAAAGAGAGAAAGAGAGAAAAAGGAAAAAAAAATATTCTAATTACGTTTGTCATACTAACTACCGATGTAGTATATCGATTAATCCTACAAGGCCATTATCGATTCTATTCATTTCGCACTCGTTTATCCAACTATGTTAGCCGTACGTTAATGAGGCTTTAGTCAACAACGCCATGAAACGGACGATACAATTACGTGCCTCAACCTTGGATCATTCTCGAGTTTCATAAGTTAACCCTAAGAAACACTTACTATCATAGGATTTCATGGGATCCCAATTTATTTGGATCTTATCGTTCTCAGATCAAGCAGATTTAGAAATAGTATAATCCTAACGTCATTCGATATGCGTTGAAAATTTATATGATCGATAGAAGTTTTTTTTTTCTTTTTTTAATAGAAATAAATATACGTCTGATATCTATTGATTATAATATCAATGTATGATTGATAATCAATAATAATTAACGATATTATACACTATACGTGGCGAGAAAATGTTAAATTATATTTTTAATATATACGAAATATATTTTATTTGGGAATAATATCCGAAGGAAATTTAAATAAAAATGTAATAAAATTGTGACAAATGAAAATTGTCATTTGAAAAACAAATTATATAGAATTGATGCTTATCTATAAAATGCCGATATATATATATTATTTCTGATCGGATAAAATATAAAAAAGTCCACGTGTACGATCAATCCTATCTTTCCGTCGATTAATATATTCTTAGTTAACACTGAACGTATTTACGTATCGAAGAAGTAAAAAGAAACGAGAAAAGTTTCTCATCAAGGAAAAAAGAAAAGAGAGAAAAAGGAAAAAGAAAAAAAAAGGTATCTGCGTCGACGGCATACGGACATGAGAAATCATCATTCCCGCGCTAATAATCGTCGTCTCGAGGACTGCTACAAGTTTTCTCTGCACCGTCACCGTAACAGGATTCGCAGGTAAGAGCGGGAGAGAGAGGCAGGAAGGATCGACGAGATTGCATAACGCTTTGAAAAAACCGATGTAACTCGTCGGAAATCGTCGTTTAGCGATACAGTCACAAGCAACCGAGCGCGAATAAACAACAACCATATGTAATCCTTATGGACGAATGATTCATAATCATCACTATAAAATAAAAATAAAATATGTTATACATATTTGGATATACATAGACGTTTTCCGTATAAACCTATCGATTATATTATATAGAGTGAAATTTTTCAAATGTATCATTACGAATGTCAGGGATGAGTAATAAAAAAAAAAAAGAAAAGAAAAATTTCGTTCTTAATATTTCGACAAAATTTCTTATTTTATATTCAAAGATACATAGATATTAAAATGTCGTCCTAACTCACCATGATTCACGTTTCATAAAATATTTATTTCGTCATTAATATATCATTAATATGTTTATAAAGAACATTAGAAAATAATTGACATTATTCAGATGTACTTTCTGGTAACATTTGAAAATTTTTCTATACGAATTACGATTAAAATTTATATTATTAATTCGAAGAACAATAATTCGGATAATAATTGATTAAAAATTTCGTTCATAGTTATGTACTTCTTCGATGAAACTGTATCGAATCGTACGTATTCTACGTAATAACCCCATTACAATTGCATCGTCACATTCGTCCTCGATCAATGTTTTATGGTGAGTATGATATTTCAAGTTGACAGACAGATATGATCGTCTCGTTAAAAATAATGCAAACAATATAAACTACTTTTCTTTCAAGAAAACATTTGTGCGTTCAATAATACTTATACGCGATAGTTTTACGCACCGACCTTAGGAACTAATCGCACACGCCTACACATGTACATATTTTTCTGATAAAGAGAGAAGATAAGAGGAGTGGAAAGGGCCAGAAATGTTTCTTTCATTCTTGCTCGTTATCTAACCGAAATACTCCATAATAATTTTCTTCGAATATTTTTCATCTTTAATTAATGTTTCTAGTGATCGGATTATAAAAAAAAAAAAAAAAAAGAACAAGAAAAAAACAAAAAAAAAAAAAAAGAAATATTATATTTAAACGTAATCTATCGAAAGAATTTTCTAATGAAATCAATCGATCCTGATATAAAAATAAATCAAATATTTATTCGACATAAAATATTTTTTTCTTTAAATAAATGAGATGACATGAAAAATATTATATATATATATATATATATATAATATTATATATAATAATATAATATATGCGAGTATGTCCCGTAAAAAAAATTTATAATTTTTTCATATCGTAATAGATCATTTAGAATTTTGATTTTTCTTTCGGTAAAGAAGAAATGGAGATGTTTGATAAATTCGTATAAATCCTGATGAGATCCTGTCCATCCCTTATTGTTAATAAGTACAAGAAAGAGATCACCGAAGGATCTAGTTTAGAGACGGTATGCACGTTGCTACACGATACTTTTATGCGCGTCCACGCCGCGTTCTAGACACTTACGTAATCTCAATGATCTCACATTGTGGGTGTGGGTGGGGACCGGTCGTCATGTCGTATGTGTTCCCGTATGCACGTACCGAGTTAGAAGCATGCATGCAATAGTGCACACAAATGCACTTACACGTGTTCAAAGAGAGAGATAGAAAGAAAGAAAGAGCGCTACGTTTTTCTCCGCTTTTTTTTTTTCTTTATTTGACTGAAGAGAAGAGAAGAAGAAAAAAAATCATCTCTCGTATCTTTAATGATTCTACAGAAATTGAAATTATCATTCGTCGATTTAATGCAGTCATTATGGGCATATATAAAAACAATCGTAGGTATATGTGATACGATATAAAGCTACCGTAATCAATGATATTATGTCGACATCAAGCTGTCATGATAAATAATAAAGTATCGAGTCGGATTTGAATTAAAAGATTATAATTATTGGCAAAAAAAAAAAAAAAAAAAAAAAAAAAAAAAAAAAAAGAAAAAAGAAAAAAAAAGAGAAGAAAAAAGTTGGATAATAGAAAAATGATCAGACCGACGTAATGTCGTTCTATCGTGATTAATAACTACCGTGTATCGAATTAAAAATTCGAAATTTACACGAAATTACGAATTTTAATGCGAAATATTAATTTCTTTTGCCCCTTTTTTTTTTCTTTCAATAAATAGGAAAAAGGAATAAATATGATAAGAAAATTATTATTTGGGTCGTTCGTTCCACCATGCGACGTAACGAGCGCCCGGGATGAATGATTAGCGTATGTCACAAGAGGGGAGAGAGGACGATTGCGAGAGATCGTTTGGAGTAACAATGGCGAAGGAGAAATTACGTCGTCGACGTCGATGTTGCTCGGTTAGGTACGCGCGCACGCACGCGTAAGTACGTAAGTAATACAAGAAAGTCTAGCTAGCTTGTTGCGCGCGTATTTCTGAATGTGTGTGTGTGTGTGCGAGTGAAAACGAGCGAGGCAAAAGAGTTTTGAATAAGATGTACGTGTTAGTACGTAAGTGTACCAAAAGTTATAAGTTCTCTTCATTTCTTTTCATTTTCTTTTTTTACTTTTTCTACTTTTTTTCTCTCCCTCTCTCTCCCTCTCTCTCTCTCTCTCTCTCTCTCTTTCTCTCTCTGTCTCTCTCTCTCTCTTTCGAAATATAATTTTGATAATATTTATACGAGTAATAAATAACGACTACACTTGTTTCCTCGTTAAATTATTCCGGAGTTACGAGGCAAACATAAAACTGGAACACTTTCACCGTAAAGGAAAGGGTCGAGATCCCTGGGACCATGGTCGTAACTCTTTGAAGGTACACTTGATTCACACTGTTTACTGTACCGGTCCAAATATAATTACTCCTTCTAAATTTCTTTTACTTTCTCTATTCAAACGTTTATCAACGTTTAAAAGAATCTTAATAATAACATTGTACAATTTGAAAATATAAAACGTCAAATTTGTCAATGTCGAAGATAGTTTAGTTGTCTCTTTACAATATCTTCGTTGGTTAACGATACTTTTCCATTGTAAAAGGGATTTTAAGACCTTGTTGACCTACGAGCACTTGTATCTTTTGTGTTATTCGAAAGAACATTATTTAGATTTATACATATATATATATATATATAGAGAGAGAGAGAGAGAGAAAGCGAGAGAGAAAGAAATACATTTCTTTCGATTATTCATTTAAATAAAACATTTAACTTGTTGGAAAATTTCATTATTTCATACAAAAGAAGCTTTTATCAGATAATAATTTTCAATATTGCAACATAATATATTCTGCAAAGTAATTTTATACAATTTCGTTATATTATATGTAAGAATATTATAATTATTCTCGAGAACATAAATAATGTCGAGTTACGTTCTACATGAACGAGAACGAACGACATATATATATATATATATTTTTTTTTTTCTTTCCCGTTAACAAAGTAGTCAAATATACAGAGTATAAAATAGTAGAGGTGTAAGAGACGCATAGAAGAGCGAATACGCAGCACACGAACGAGTAAACGAGGAACGGGCGGGCGCGAGTCTTGGTCGTCGGATGGGGGCCTCAGAGAGCTGTGCGCGCGAGCCCGCGATAGATGAAAGTGAAAGGGAAGGTAGAAAGGGTTGGCGGAGGTAGAAGTATATACACGTTGTCGCTGTTACTCGGCTGTTACTTCGCTTCGTGTATATATACCCGACTTATACCCGGCCCAGCACTCTCAAGATTTACAATTGCTACGAGCCAGAACGGGCCAGAAACGAAGGAAAATACCACGAGAGAGAGACCGTGTCTCTTTTCCTATTATGGCGACTAAAAGGAGATAGATAGATAGAGAAAGAGAGAGAGAGAGAGAGAAAGAGAGTGTAATATAAGATGGTACACGTAAACGAGCTATCGTCTTTCTTTCGTGCTACGAATTACTAATTTTTCTGTCGATACTTTGATTGCTTCGTCACTTTTACGTTCTCCACGTTTAAGTTAGCCAATATTACATACTTCGGTATCGTCAAGAGAAAGAGAAAGAGAAAGAGAGAGAGAGAAAGAGAGAGAAAGAGAAAATGTCAGAGGCAAAGAGAAGCATCGTAATGCAGGAGGTCGAATGGTTCGGTTTCGATCGACGAAAAAGGGTAAACGTACTCGCGTGAGTTATTCTCGTGACGATTGCGATGATATAATTTAGCGATCATATAGACAAGGATCAACCTGTGCAATTACGACGGTCGTCTAGCCTTATTTACTCAAGCCTGTTTGCGTATTGAATTAAACGAAAACGCGATTAGTCCCTTATTTTTCCTTTTTTTTTTCCTTCTTTTTTTCTTTTTTTTTGTTCCTTTTTCTCTCTTTTTACGAGAAGTTACGAAGTAGCAAACGAACCATTTGATTGATATTTAAAGAGGAACAGAGAGAAAGAGAAAGAGAGAAAGAAATGGTAGGAAGAAAGGAAACAAATATTATATTTCGTACAATTGTCAGAAATTTCATCGAGCTATGCAATCGACGTTCAGTCCAATTCGGTGAGCCTCTCTCTTTCTCTCTCTCTCTCTCTCTCTCTCTCTCTCTCTCTATTTATCTAACTATCTATCTATCTATCTATTTCTTTATCTATCTCTCTCTTTCTCTTTCTCGGAGCCAAGTGAAAGTATATCCACCGTGAGTGGAACATTTTCGCCTATCCCATTAAAATCACTCGATCGATTCTTCGGCGACACAATAATTTACTGGCCGCGAACACGAGGAATACGTAGTTCGAGACGGTAGTGCCGTTTCTAAACCAGGAATAGAACGCCGACGCCTTTTAATAGCCTTACGGTGTTACACAATTCTTAACATTCTTCTTGTCTAGTGTGAAAAAAACACTACATATATATATATATATATATATATATATATATGTATGTATGTATATATATATATATATGTATGTATGTATATATATATGTATGTATATATGTATGCATGTAGGTAGAATGAAATATTTGATTTATCTGTTATACAATTAATTTCAAAATAATTTTATTTAGTAAAAATAAGATGATATATATATATATATATTTTTATAAATGTTACCTTGACATATTGTGGGTTTCAATCAAAGAAACATTCTCTGCTAATGTATATCTATTAAATGCCAATTAACCGACAATATTTTCCAATTAAAAGAGAAGGGATAAGAGAGCGAAAAATTATCTATAATCTGTATGATTAGGTATTCATTAGATGAAAAAAAAAAAAACAGAAAAAAAAAAAGGAAAAAGAAAAAAACCATAAGAAAGAAAAAGAGAAAAAGATATAGAAAAAGATATAGAAAAAGAAAAAACAAAGAAAAAGAAAAGGAAAAAGTGTATTTTTCCAATGAAAATGTCCAATGAATGAATAGAAACGACATATTTACATTTTATAAATGTTTAATGACTTATAAATAATAGAATAAGTTTAAAGATATATACAAAATTATCGTCTACGAATGCCATTAAAATAATTTCATTACAAATAAGTCAACGACTTCGAAAAAGGAAGAGAAAAGAAATGAAGAAGGGAGAGAGAGAGAGAGAGAGAGAAAGAGAACGCATCGAATGTCGGCTCATCGAGTGGTTCACAAAGTATAGAAAGAAACGTAAAAGAACAGGAATGGGAATAGAGAACTTCCTCTCCGTCGAGCTCACGGTGCGAATTGCACGCGCAGATTCCCACGGTGGGAGATAAGACTATAAGAGATAAAGAAGAAAGAAAGAGAGAGAGAGAGAGAGAGAAAGAGAAAGATAGATAGATAGATAGATAGAGAAAGAAATAGAGATAGATAAGTAAAGAGAGAGAGAGAGAGAGAGAGAAAAAAAGAGAGAGAGAGATGGGTGATGGGAGATGCGGGGCAAGAAAAAAGTGTAAAAAAGAGAAAAAGGGAGAGAAGGGAACTCGTGGAACGGGTGGTGGGAGGAACGGAGGACGGAGAAGGCCGGGAGGACGATGTGGGAAAAGAGGAAGCTAATCAGAAGCGGAAGTACGCTTCGCCGCGGGCCGAGGCCTTGAGAAGTGTAGTTGCCGGCGTAGCTTTTAGTTCTCTTAATTGCAACTTCATTTAGCGCGGTTTATCCTCTCTCTTTCTCTTTCTCTCTCTTTCTTTCTCTCTTTTTTTTCCTTTCTGTTATACATACATACATACATACATACATACATACATACATACATACATATATATATATATATATATATATACATATACATATATATTGCGCACACGTTAGTCGTAAAATGAGAAAAATTTATTATACTGATTTAAGGTAAGTATATAGTCTTTATACGATAAGGGAGAAAAATAAATATAAGATTTATAATGATCGATTAAATTGTATGAAATAAAATTTAAAGTAATATGAAATGAGGTATTAATAAGATATTATAATGAAAAATTAAAATTATAGAAAGAAAGGGAAGTGTTATTAGATATGATAATAGAACAATGGTAACGAAGTGATAAGCAAATGTGCGATAGAGAGAAAAAAGATACGGAATGCATTGCGTGTATCACAAATGTTCTCTATATCTAAATGAAGCAGATAAAGGAGAATTATAATCACAAGACGATGTAATATACTCTATATTTTATATATATATATATATATATATATATATATAATATATATATATACATATATATAATAGAATTTATAATAAATAAAAATGAAGATAGTGGCGTGAGAAGTTAGCAGAGTTCATGAAGGAGCCGAAAAGATAGATAGATAATCGCAAGAGCTTCCAATCTATTTTTAGAGAGAGAGAGAGAGAGAGAGAGAGAAAAGAAAGAAAAACAAAAAAAAAAAAGAAAAGAAACCGAATGCCAAAATTAAGCTAATATTACGTAATTTCATTTCAACAGAGTATTAGAACTTTCCAAAAGTAAAAAATTTCTGGGTCACACAATTGCCATTAATTTTCGTAGTTTTTAGAGCGAGAATTATATGTTTAAAAAAGATTATACAATTTCGGGTTAATAGGAAGAAAAAGGAGGGAAAGAAAAATGTCCTTGATAATCACGTTGTCGATTTAGTTTGTATATACGGACGTCAAAGAAAAAAAAATGAAACCGAGGCTGGTGTCAAATGGAATTTTCTTTTTTTCAGGAGAACGAAGGATATAACAACGCATTGCGAATTTCAAGTCATTTGCGATATCGTCAACTTTAACCAGCCATCGGCTATTTTTATGGCTTCGGAAGCGTTCATTCATAAACTCGATATAGTACTTGGAGACTCGAATGGCACGAATAAGAGAGAGAGAGAGAGAGAGAGAGAAGCGATCAAGCGGAGCGATGAGCTCGCTTACGTATATACTTATATATACGCATATACACACATATAAACAAAAACATATATAAGCATCTACGTATATACTCATATGTAGTAATACTGGATATACGTCACTTATCCGAGCACTCTGATTACGGTTATCTTGTAATACCTACGTTAATGGCATCGCGTCGCGATAATCGGCTACTATCATTAGCCAACGCATAAATCGTAATCTAAATTTAGCCGAGGCGAGAATTTCGCGTGCCTATCAAAACGCATATCGAGAGGTGCTCCTTCTATACTATATTTCAACTTATGTTAGAACATACGCATACATACCTTTACTTAGGTTTATAATATATACATATGCATATACATACACAAATATATATATATATATATATATATAACTATTCATGCAGGTATATAAGTGAGACTAAACTTATCATAAGATTACACTCGGGAAATGAGTTTGGAGAACAAATACGCCAAGTTATTGCTTCTCTTGTTTATTATAGCACGTTTAAGTTAGCAAGAATATGCGAAGAGGAGAGACTGGTAGGATATAATCCCGGTTCTTAACCTCCTCTGGCTCTGACCCAAATAAAGAACGCGAGAGATCGTGACAACTCGTTCGCGCGATTATCGCGTAACGCGCGTAACGTGCACGCTCTAAGAGGGAGCTCACGGAATGAAAGGTAACACGCAAGCCAACTTCCAGGAAGGAAGTTTTTCTTACAAACTTTTCCCTTCCGATCGTTCGTTCGTTCGTTCGTTTATTCGTTCGTTCGTTCGCTCGTTCGTTCATTCGTCCGTTCCTT